>NW_008651208.1:44626-44938 GCF_000695815.1 Acanthisitta chloris
ACCCAGAATGAAAACAAGAAATAGAAAAAAAGCAGTCTGAGAAAGAGAACAGAAGTGCTAGATCATGCAGATCTAAAAGCAAAATGGAAAACTGTAAATATTCAAGGAAAAGGAGAGCGGTTACTGTCAAAATAGATGGGCCACTGAAACAAAGCTAGCGATATTCTCACCTGCCCCAGTCACGATAAATCACCACCCACTCAGAGCGGCACATGGTGAAAGTGATCCATTTTTCCCGAGCAATTCCTGCAGCCCCTGCTTACGAACCCCCTCGGAGCAGGTATGAATAATTAATTCAGCTGGAAATACCTG
>NW_008651209.1:0-4317 GCF_000695815.1 Acanthisitta chloris
TTCAAAATGAGACTGGATGTGGCACTTAGTGCCATGGTCTAGTAACGGCGATAGGGTTGGACTCGGTGATCTTTGAGGTCTCTTCCAACGAGGTTGATTCTATGATTCTATGATCATGCTCAAGTATTTCTCCTCATTGCTGGTCTCAATTAATTCCCCACTGAGCCTTTAAGTGTGCCTGGGATTGCCACAGCCCAGATGTAGGACCTTGCATTTCATTTTGTTGAACTTCATGAGGTTTGCATTGGCCCTCCTCTCAAGCCTGTCGAAGTTCCTCTGGATGGCATCACTTCCCTCCAGCATGTTGACTGCCCCACAAAGCTTGGTGCCTTCAGCAAACTTGCTGAGGGTGCTCTCAATCCGACTGTCCATGTCGCTGACAAAGATGTTGAACAGTGTTGGCCTCAACACTGACCCCGGAGAGACACCACTTGTCACTGGCCTCCACGTGGACAATGAGCTGCTGACCACAACTCTGCATGCTTTGTACATTGTATGTACTTTATACATAGAAGCAGTCCACATAAGTGATTTATCTATTTTTCCCATTGTTTTTTTTTCCCTTTTCAAAAGTTCTGTGGCTTTGACAGACCTAAGATATGTGACAATGAGCCATAGTCTCATTGCTGTAATATTTTTTTTAATAAAACAGCTCCCTAATAGCCTATCTGTTGTTGATTCCCAGTAGTTACGGTAAATATCATGGGAAAATGCCTCTTTGGATCAAGCTGCATGCTCAGAATGTTTCCTTTACAGTGCTTTGGAATTTTGACAGCCTTCGAAGATACTGCAACCTTTGTAAGCCACCTTCTGTCTTTTTCTAAAAATACTTTATATTTTCATTTTTAATGTGAGTTTTCTTTCATGATGCCTTTTAATTTTTCACTTGAGGCTTTATCTTTCTCTTTGGTGAAGATGTTGGTGGATCACAACTGAGCTCTGAGTTCAAGCCTTCACCAAACAGAAGCATTAAAGGTGTGTATGGCTTTAATGAGGATGAAATTGTCTTTTGCTCGTTTGGGTGCTGGAATGATCAGTCTTGAAGCAGCCGTACCCACCCCCACATAAGCTGTTGAGTTTTGGCAGCTTCATTAGGTAGTTACATAAATGTGGCCTCTGGGATCATCCGGTTTCTCTCCATATACTATAGAAATAGAAAGGCGTGGAAGAGTGGACTCCTGCAGTAGGGGTCTCTGAGGGTGTGTGGAGAGAAACCAGATGATCCCAGAAGCCTCAGAACTATTTGCATAAGTGGCCAGTTACTGATGTGGGATTGTTTGTGTGCTCTCGTAATTATTTGTTATTAATAGCTACTTGATTACAGTAAAGCTAAATGTACTTATCAAATTTCTTTACTTTCATGTGATTCTCGCCTGGTTAGAAAAGCGAATTACATTTTAATACTATTGTAGTACGGTGTTTCTGTGTGTACGTGATACAAATAAGTGCATTAAGTAACCACAGTGCTAAATTTGGTCATTACTCTTGCCCTTTGTGTCTCTGGTTCTCACCTGAGCTGCCTGCCCCAGCTGTGCTGTGCAGACTCCGTGCTCTTTCTTTGGCTTTGTAAATAAACTCCTGTCATTCATTTGCTCTTTTACTTGGGGAATTTGGGGAGATTGTCCAAGGCATTGCCTCCCTTGGGTTCACATGCCCTGAGGACTCCCTGTCTTCCTTGGTCCAGTTTGCTCCTGCTTGGCTGGGAGCTGGAGAAGTTCATTGTGAGAAACCATGGTACTTGTGTGTTATTGAGAGTCGTAAGTGTTGAGTCATGTGGCTCAGCGCAACTGCAAGAGTTGAAGCTACCATTTTTGTGGGTCTTTATTGTGGGGGATTCAGATGGCATTCCCATAGCTACTATGGCAATGTGTGGCAGAACACACAAACCTATGGCTGTGGTCCACTATATGGTGGCATCTGATTTGTGGAGCTAAGACCTAAGGGGGCTGTTTCTCAGCCTGGCTGAGAGTTAGCTTCTCTTAGGTTTCTGCCTTGGTTGCAGATTGAGTATCCTGTCTTTTCTGCTGTGCTCCATGGGAAATAGTGCTTGCACCTCTATGGAGTTTGACAGCTGTGTAATTCTGACACCTGGTGCTGAGTTACCAAGGTGCTGAAAGACTCCGGGGGTGTGTTTTCATGTCCGTGATATGAAGAATGTGTGGCTACACCTTTCTTTTAATGTGTTTTCATCTAAGATGCCAGCAGCTATTTAGGTGTGTGACTGTGTGGGCTAGATAACAGCTTTCTAGCCAGCTGTGAATATTTGTATATTCTTAAAGCAAGTATTTCAAAGGTTTTCCCCTTAAAAATAAGCTCTTATTTGACTTACCAAAGGATCCCACAGATAAGCAAAAGCTAAAGTTCTTAAATTATTAAAAATGTGTCTTTAGTTCTGCATATGCGTATCCCGAACCATCTCCCAACCTCTCTGAATATTTAAAGCTAACCATGTTGGATTTTTTTTTTCCCCCCCCCTCAAGCTTGCTTACATTTCATTGGAAATGTTTTCTCAAGACCTTCGTGCAGCTGAATATATCCAGGTGGTATATCCACAGGTGTCTAATACAGAAGTCTAGCTGTTCAAATGTGTTCAGGAATAGTGTTTGTTGTGAGCTGATGCATTTGTAGCACTATTATAGGAAGAGTCATCTATTTAAACCTATCACGTCATTAGTCTTGACAGTGCCTTATTATTATACAAGGAATAAGCTTGATTTTAAGAGAGACTTACAGATGAAGAAATCATCTGCAGCAGGGTCAACAGTGTAGCTGGTACTTCAAGTGAATTCATAAAACAAAGCACAGAGAAACCCTGATGTTTGCTGTTTCTCTACTTTACCTTAAAATCAAGTAATTATCTGTATTTTCAAAATTTCGTCTTTCCTACATGTTGTAAAATAAATTTTCCTTTCAAACATACAGTTTTGATTGTGGTTATGGTTTGACACACAGTTTGTTAAACTGTCCTACTTGAACCTGTCCAAAGATGGAGGGTTTGTTGGAGATTACCAGGTATATGCAATAGGGGAGAGTTACTTCAAGTGCATATTGTCTTCCTTAAGACACTGGTAGTCCACAAATTGTTTCCTCCTGCTCCCTCCCACCCCCTACTGTGGATGGGTTTTGTTACTTGTTCTGGTCTGTTCATTGTATCTCTTCTCATCCCAACTTCGAAAAAATCTCCCAGAGTTTACTTTTTCCTGACCAACTTTCCAACTTCACATCTCTTGATGAGGTCAAAAATTGTGCTTCTCCTGAAATAGAAATGGTCACAGAGAAAGAAGCTGGAAGTTGTAAACAGGGAGAGTTATAGAAATTATTTGAAATAAGCACTAGTTAAATGTCCTCTTTTTAATAAATAGGATGTCTTTTTTTTTTTTTTAAAGAATAAGCTTTCAAGCTACGCTTCCAGTTTGTATCTTTCTTGGGCATTTTTTCAACTAGACAAATATGTATAAAGGGTAGCTGGATCATTTAGGTCTTCATACTTTATTTTGTGGTTCTTATTACCAAAGTGGTTTCTACCTCTTTTCAGTTCTTATGTGAGAAGGAATGTGCTAAGTTATTGTCAGTATATGCTGGTGTAACATATTCTCTACAATATGCTTTTGTTTACTGTGGGAGGTTTAAATATGCTTTTATTGTACTGCGGGAGATTTAAACACAGTAAAACTGAAACAAACAGTCAGCACAGTGACAGCAGTGGCAGGGACAGCAACTGAGGTATGTCTGGGGGGTGAATTTTCGATTAGGATGTACAGGGGTTCCTGATCTCAGGGACTCCTGAGCTGCAGCCCAGAGCCCCATCTAGACCTGGAAAGTCTCGGCAGCCAATCAGGCAAGCAGAGGACAGAGTCGGGAGCACCATAGGAGATTTAAACAGCTCCAGGGAGCGCGAGCAACCAGAGTGTGGTGAACAGGGTGGGGAGACAGGACATGGCACAGCAGAAGGACATGGCAAGGTAGTTTGCACAGCAGTTCGCGCAGTCAGGGTGAGCCGTAAGGTGCGATCTTGCTCCCATCAGTTCAGCAACTCAGTTCGGGAGAAGAGGTTAGGTATAGTTTACACTCAGCAGGGTGCTAAAACCTCTGCAGGTGCCAGGAAGGATGTGGCAACCCAAATGGAGATACCACAGATAAATGTGATGGTCCAGGTATTGGGCTGCGGAGTGCCAGAATCTGGTGATGGCATCAGACTGTAGCAGAGCTGACACCTGCATGAGGTGTGAGCAGGTGGGTGATCTGCTCCACATGGTGATACAGCTCAAAGAGGAGGTGGAGGGGCTACAGAGCACTAGGGTGTGAGAGGAGGAGAGT
>NW_008651209.1:4795-5713 GCF_000695815.1 Acanthisitta chloris
GGAGCCATTCTCTTCCTGCCTGGAGTCAAATGCACCAGCCAGATGCACCTCGAGTGCAGAAAGGAATCAAAAACATAGGGAGGAATGGAGGCAGGTCCTTGCTTGGGGTGGCAGTAGAATCCTCTGCTGGCTTCCCTCCTGTCTCTGCATCCCTGTACACCATAGATATGAGGTGCTGGAAATGGATGACTGGGAAAACAGTGGTGCTGATGAAAGAACACCCAGGATGCCACATAAACTGAAACAACCATTCAGGCTAATTACAACTAGCTCTGAAAAGCATAAAAGCAGAATGATTGGTATAGGGGATTCCCTGCTGAGCTGGAATATTGGAGGGCCCAATATGCAGACCAGACCCAACCCAACCCTGGGGCTTGGGTAAGTAGTGTAACCAGGAGACTTCCTGACTTGGTATGGCCCTCTGATTACTACCCCTTATGAGTGTCCTAGGTAGATGGAGATGATATTGAAGAAAGAAGTCCTAGAGCAGTTACAAGAGACTTCAGGGCACTGGGACATTTAATTAAAGCAGCTGGGGAACAGATTGTATTCTCAATTCCTTCAGTGCTAGGGGAAGGTACTGAAAGGAGTAGGAGGGCTAGACTGATAAATACATGGCTGTGGGGCTGGCGTCACAGGGGTAACTTAGGGTTCTTCGACCATAGTGCAGCTTACAGGACACCAGGCTTGTGTATATCAGACAGGGTACACCTGACACAGGGGGAAAAGGATTATGGCCCAGGAGTTAGCAGGGTTGATTGAGAGATCTTTAAATGAGAGTTGAAGGGGGAAGGGGATAAGATCAGGCTCGCTAAAGGTGAGCCTGTAGGAGGCATGCCTATGATGGGGCTGAAGTCAGTAACCCAGCTGAAGTGTATGTACACCTGTGAATGTAGTGTGGGCAGCAAACAGGGCGAG
>NW_008651209.1:5845-11800 GCF_000695815.1 Acanthisitta chloris
GGAAGTTATATTTGCTATCATGAAAACATGGTGGGATGGCTTTCATGGCTAGAATGCTGTAATAGATGGCTATAAGCTCTTCAGAAGAGACTGGCATAGCAAGAGGATTGGTGGGGTAGCAATATATGTTAGAGAGTGCCTTAACTGTGCTCAAATTGACAGTAGTGAAAGTAATGAAGTAGAGAGCATATGGATTAAGATTAGGGGAAAGGTCAACAGGGCAGATGTTACAGTGGGTGACATCTATAAAATCTGTTACAGAGCACCCACCCAGGACGAACAGTCAGATGCTACAAGCAGCTTGCCCTTGTGCTTATGTTTGAAAACAGAGAAGGACTGGTAGGGAATGTGGTGGTTGGTGGATGTCTTGGACACAGTGACCACAAAATGACTAAATTTTCAGTAGTAGGTGATGTAACGAGGGCCAGCAGCAGCACTTCCACCTTGGACTTTTGGCAGGCAGATTTTGTCTTGTTTAGGGTATTGATTGATGGGGTCCCTTGTGAGTCAGTCCTGAAGGCTAAAGTAGTTCAGGAAGATTGGGAGTGTTTTAAAAAAGAATTGTTAAACATTCAGGAGCAGACTGTCCCTATGTGTAGGAAGCCAAGTCATCAAGGGAAAAAACCAGCCTGGTTAAACAGAAAAATTAGGCTAGGGCTTTGAAAAGAAAAGAGAATGTATCATCTCTGGAAGGAGGGTCAGGCAAGTTGGGAGGACTCTAAAGATGCTGTGAGGTCATGTACAGCGAAGACTAGGAGGGTCAAAGCCCAGCTGGAACTTGATTTAGCCATTAAAGTCAATGACAACAAAAAAAGTTTTTGTAAATACATTGGGAACAAGAGGTTGAGGAGGGTGTCCATCGATTGATAAATGCAGAGTAGTGTAGTGACAGGGGATGCAGATAAGGCAATGCCCTCTTTGCCTCTGTCTATAGTGTCAAGGCCAATTGTCCTCAGGATACACTGCTCCTAATGCAGGAAGTTGGTGATGGGCAGATGAGTGAAGCCCCCATAATCCTGAGGAGATGGTTAATGACTTGCTATGCATATTGCAGGCTCACAAGTCCATGGGCCCTAATGAGATACACCCCACAATAATGAGGGAACTGTCAAAAGAACTTGCTAAACCACTCACAATCATCTACCAGCAGTCCTGAATAACTGGAGAAGTTCTGGCTAACTGGAAATCAGCAAATGTGACACCCATCTATAAGAAGGGTCGGAAGGAGGATCCATGGAACTACAGGCCTGTAAGTCTACCCTGAGGTCCAGGCAAGGTCACGGAGGAGATCATTCTGAGTGGCATCACATGGCACATGCAGGGCAACTAGGGGATCAAATCCAACCAACATAGAAAAAAAACTGAGGGAAATTAATTATTTCTTCAGTGCAATACTTTTATCCTATAATCAGTGCATGAAACTCTATTTTGATATCTCTATTTATATTCAATAATGCTTTTTCTCGCCAAATTTCTTTTTGTAACTCTCTGTAACTTAATACCTTTTATTTTGCCAAAAACTTATATTTAAAAAGCAAGAATTCTCATTATTATCTATAGAGACTATTGCATCACTGAATTCAAGTCCTTCTGCAGTAAGGATTACCCCAGGTACCACCTTCATGCACTGTTTTCCTGGGTGACAGACCAAAAGAAATACACCTGCTTGTCTGTGAGTTGGTATGCATGAAAACTCTGATTCCAGCCATAGGTCTTCTGGGAATTAATAAAAGGAAGTCTTAGAAAGAAAGACTGAGGAGTGGAGCAAAATCCAATTGCTAGCTGGTCACTAGTGGTGTTCCTCAGGGCTCAGTATTGGGGCCAGTCCTATTTAATAGCTTTCCTGATGATTACATGGGGATTGAGTGATCAGTAAATTTGCAGACAGCACTAAGTTGTTCGGAGTGTCGATCTGCCTCTGCCAGAGGTAGGAAAACTCTACAGACCTGAACCGACTTGATCAATAGGCTGAGAACAGCTACATGAGGTTCAGTAAGGCAAAGTGCTAGGTCCTGCACTTTGGTCGCAACAACCTCATGTAGTGCTACAGGATGAAGGAGGTGTGGCTTGAAGGTTGCTAATCTGCAGGGGATTTGGGAGTGCTGGTGGACAGCTGGTTCAGTGTGCCCAGGTGGCCAAGAAGGCCAATGACATCATGGCCTGTATCAAGAATTGTGTGGCCAGCAGGACTAGTGAAGTGATCCCCCCCTGTACTCGGCATTGGTGAGGCCACACCTTGAGTACTGTGTTCAGTTTTGGGCCCCTGAAAAAGAGCATTAAGGCACTGGAGCAAGTCCAGTCCAGCGAAACAAGGCTCATCAAAGGTGTAGAAAACATGTAATGTGAGAAACAGCTGAGGGAATCAGGTTTGTTTAGGCTTGAGAAGAGGAGACTCATAGGTGACCTCATTGCTCACTGCAACTACCTGAAACGGGGTTGTAGAGAGGTGGGGGATGGTCTCTTTTGCTATGCCTGCAGTGAGAGGACTAGAGGGAACAGGCATAAGCTGAGATGGGAGATTTGGATTAGGTGCCTGAAATTTTTTTTTCCCTGTTAGAGTGTTCAGGCACTGGAATTGATTGCCCAGAGAGGTGGTGGAGTCACCATCCCTGGAAGTATTTAAGAGGTGTCTGGATCTGGCACTAGAGGATATGGTTTAGGGGTTGCAGCAGAGTGGCAGCATAATGGTTGGACTCAATGATCTTAGGGATCTCTTTCAACCTTGATGATTTTTCGATTCTGTGACTTAGTTATTTCATTGCATAACATGAAATACTCAAAGATATTTAAATTGTAGCAAGAACTGTTACTCTCTGAGTTTATTCCATCAGACCAGTGCTGGATACTGAGTTGAGCTCAAGGTCAGGGCCCAGGTTGGTAACATTGTAGTGCATATTTGGAACTGGGTGTCAAGCAAATGTGTACTTCCATCCCAGCTGCAATATTTTTGGATTCTGGGTATTACACTAAATAAAGATTTTTGGCCTGTCTGTAAGAATTCTTTTAAAGCATTCATATACTTTAGAAAACAAAGAACATCTTGAACTAGAGGTATAATTTTAGGAAATTCTGGAGGAGGATAAGCAGCCTGGTAACTGATACAGGCTTCTTGAATGCTGGTTTATGCATGATTTAGTCTTAAAATGAACCTAGGAAAGGAAAGGTTAGCCTTTTTTTTTTTCCTTTTATGTAGTGTTTTTGAGATACATTTTCTGCATCAGTTAAAGTTTTATCTTTAGAAAAGTAACCTTTATGACCATTTAAAACTTTATAAGTGAAAAAAAAGGCAAAAAAAGGGTGCCTAAAATTAGTCTTCTGGAATATGCTGGTTAAACCAGGCAGTTGAATACTGAAGGTTAAAACCTGAGTTCCTGAGTGGACAGCTTGTTTGTTAGTTTTAATTTTTAGTTTGTCATAAAATATTTTATTTAGAAACCTGGAAGTATTTGTTTTAATAATTTTAAAATGGGATTGTCATTTTGTGTCCTGGTTTTGTGGTTTGTTTTGTTTTCTAAACTTGTTACTTTGAAAGATTTTATACTTTCAGGGTTGCTTCAAAATGCATTTGAATCCCTAAACTTTTTTCTTTATTAATTTTTGCAACCATTTAAGGGCAGGTTAGCATCTGAAGGACAGTAATTTGATCACGAGGGACACTGCTTCTTCTGACTCTGCATTTGCTTGTACAAGGGAGCTGTGTGTTCATGGGGTCCTTTCTGAGTGCTGTGGGTGTGAATGATCTCATGGTGTGGCAGCAGATGCATTGAAAAAATGAAGCTTTTATTTAGTAGTATACATGGTACATGGCCACAGTGCAGTGGAAATCTATGTGGCCTTAACTACTGCATGATGCACACAATATAAATCTGCATGCATGAAAATGTGCACATGTACATATTTATGTGTATACCTAAAGCTTGTGCCTAGTTGATAACTAATATTCTAGGAGTATCAGTGAAGGTCCTTTGGAGCATAAGCTGTGCTTCTAGGTATTTATTGCAGCCCCTCTGCTATAAAGCTTAGGAATTTAGCTTTCAGCTTGTTTTTAATTTCTCTTTATAGTTATATCTGTGTTCTTCTGTTCTATGTATATGTGTATTTTGACTTCAGTTTAACCTAACTGTTTTTTGACTTTCTTTGAAAGCTTTATCTTTCCAGCTGCAGACTGTAGCACAGCTATTATCCTAATAACTTTTCATCATGGAAAGGGCCCATCTAGTGGACCAGCTCTTACCCTGCTAGAGTTGCACATCTTCCTATTGTTGATCGTGATAAAACATTGTGACTTCTTCTGTCACTTTTTCTCAAATCAGGGCAAAACTTTCTGAAGTGCAGTGAGTCTTAGTTCCAGAAGTCAGGGAATTTAGCTACAACAGATGTAGCTGATGATTAAGCTTTTAGGAAAGTGCTTAACTCAGAAAATGAAAGTGTTATGTGCTTTGATATTTTTAATTGTTGTTTTAAAATGATTTGTTAGATATGAATATGGCCTGCTAGAATGAATAGAAATGGATGTTAGTATATTGGATTCTTCTTTACTTCTACTCTAAATTTTTGTGATTTGCTTTTCTTCATGTGGTGGGGGAAATAACTGCACCTAACTGGGAGGAGTTAACTGTAATAGAAAATACTGTAAAACAGTACAAAGTATGTTTTCTGAATGTTTGGCTGTAGTAATTTTGGGAAATGTAGTATCAGTGTGTCCAAGAGACTCATGTAAGCGTATATATATTTCTTTCATGGCATTTGATGCTTGAGGCTTGCTTAGAGTTGTAGAGTGTGTCTGTAACATCTTTGCAAAAATTGATTATTTGTACTTCCAAGAAAATTCTGTACCAAATCTATGCACTGGGCATTCCTCTGTCCTGGTCATGGTAAGTTTTTGCTCACTTCCCCTCTTCCAAATCTGTTAGCCTTAGTTTTCCCTGCACTAAGTCCAGGAATAAATCTACCTACAGACTCTGTTCTTAAATTTCCATCCATGCCATGCTGTTGGTATGTATATATGCTTGAAGGTGGCAACTGTGTCATGGGAGAGAGCCGTAAAAGGTCTTTATGGGGCAGAGAGCCCAGTTAAAATGGGTCTTGTTTCTTCAGTATGCTTATCAACTAGCCCAGCCCAGCCTGAGCTTCATAACTCATCACTGGAAAAATGTTTTGAACAGCAGTGACTTCACTGTTTCAGCTGAACGTGATGCTAGAAGCAGGAGAGGGAAATGCTGAGAAGGTGTGCCTTTGTTGAATTTGGCCTGTTAGAAAACATCTACTGTGAATCAGCTGGCTGGGTTGCATCTACAAAAGTAGCACTTCTTTCATGAGTTTTTGCCTTAAGATAGGATGTTGTTGTGATGTTGTCTGTGTAATCTCTCTCAATATATGTGTGTGTAGGTATTTATGCAATTTTTAAGTAGAGTGCAGAGTCTTGCCATTTGCCTTTTTTCTCCATGGTAGGCACTGAATAATCATAAAGACCATTAAATATTTGTCATTGAGTTTGTTACCAGCTGTTTTTGGAGACTGGTGATTATTAGAACTATTATTGTGGCTACAACTATCTGGGATTGTAGGACCCTCATCCCCATATGAGAATCTAGTATTAGAATGTTATGTAGCTATTAAATATGCCAATTATCTTCTATAGTATTCACTTACTGCTTGAGTTTTGCTAGTGCATTGAGGGATGTGAAAGCACTTAAGATTCCACATTGATCTGAATAGGATTTCCATTAGCTGTGTATGCTGTTCATAAAGTGCTGGTAAAATTTCATTAGTTCAGAAGGGAAAAAATCTAACTGAAGATCTCAGAACAGGCACGTTAGAATATGTTCCTCTGTATAGGTTAGTTATTGATTACATAGAAGCACTCAATTTTCTCATATTTCTGAATACTGCTGATACCTACTTTTTTTATCTGAAAATGTGCTTCAGTAGTAGCATTGCTGCAGGGTAAATCCA
>NW_008651209.1:11836-19639 GCF_000695815.1 Acanthisitta chloris
TGCTGTTGCTGATTAGAGTATTTAGTTTAGTAGTAAACTCGTACCTTTAGTAAATAGCTTCATTGTTACTTTTTCATTGCCACCATCATTTGGAGAGCTACCGTTTTCCTTGGAAATGGCTTTTGAAAAGATTTATTTGGAGGTCCTGATGTAAATCTGTGGAATGGCCAGTGAAAACAAACTAACTGATGTTTTTACTAGTTTTAATATCCATGTTACCTTTGATGTAAGTATACTCTGCATTCTTTCAAACTTGAAATAAAATAAAATGCAATGCCCAAAGCTGGAGTCGGAAGGGATTTGTTCTTTCTGTGTTGATTTTTATTTAGTTGTTTCTGATTAGTTATGTTAATCAGTTTGATCGAAATATGTCTTTTCTCTGCAGAGTAGGTACTGGCTTGAACAAATGCAGTAACTTGTCCTTGTCACATCAATAGTGATCATGTAGGTAGGTAACAAGCACAGTTGCTGGTTTAAGTATTTCAGTTATATGGGAAGAGAAGCTTTAATGACTAGTACAAGGATAGAATCATACAGAGTTGCTCTGTTACTTCTAGAAAGAGTTTAAAGAAATTTTTCATGTGTTTTGTGGTATAATTATTACTCTTAGTTCACTTGGGAAAAATACATAGTAATGAGAGATGTTCAGTAAAGTTTTTGGCATCTGATAAGCAGCACAGATAATAAACCAGTAGCACTGTTGTATTTAACAGGTTTATATTTCCGTTCACATACACACACTAAGGAGGTATTTAAGATACCTTCCACCCATCCCATCATTACTTCTTATAAACTCACTGAGTTTATAAATCAAATAGGATTTTCTGTTCTACTTGTCTTGTGCCACTGGAATATTATTGTGTAAATGCAATTGCTGTAATAAGTAGCACTTTAAACTTGTTTGAGACAAATATGCATGCCTTTTTTTCTATGAGTTGTTACTACTTACTTTAGAAAGCTCTCATTTTGTCTGTTGTATACATATTGATAAATACACAGAGCTTTTATTTGGCAAGCTACACAAGAATCCATCATTCTCTTCTTCCCTTAATCACCTTTCCTTTCATTTGCCTCTGTCCCTTTTTTTTGTAATTTAAAAAAAATGTGTGATCAGTGTTATGTATGAAACTATGTGTGGGAACTTGGCTGTAACTCTACAGTGGTGTTCAATGTTCAGCTTTGCTACTGCAACTCAGGATTCCATTCATCATTTTTTAAGGCTTCATCACACTGTAAATTCATCCATTCTGCAAAATTCATCATTTTGCAGTTGGTTAGTACTGCCAGGTTAATGTCATCCTTGGCCATTTTCACCTATTTTGCTTCTGACTAGCAGAATATTTCACTTGTGTTAAAATCTACTGGGTATAGTAGTTGCATGTTTCATCCTGTTGCTATTGGAAAACTGTGCTGTCCAAAAAATGATGTTGCAGTATCAAGTAAAAATTGCATTTTCTTGTGTAAAGGAAATGTTCCTGGTTTGCACTGTGACCTCTACAGCAAAAGCACATACTATGGTAGTACAAGCGAGAATGTGCTGTATTGCATGACCACATCCAATGTGGCCTTGTTCCAAGTCTACTTGTACCTCCCAGCAAGCAAATGTTTAGTGAATAAGAAAGTTTTTTGTCTCACAAAGAGCTTAATCACATAACGTTAATTGCTGAGGGCTTTAATTCCAACTAAAAGAAGCAACTCAGTGATCTTAGAAGAAAGTAATCTTTTGGTCTTTGAACTTTATACTCTGTCATTTGCCATTTTCTTTTTTGATGTTCATTGGAAAATGACTGCAAATAAACACGTAAATTATCAGGAACCCTCAAAGGAGCTCAAAGCATTGTCTTTGAAAACTGGACTTTCTTTTTCAAGTCTGTTAGTTGAATCTAAACCTGAACATCTGTGGAAGACAAACGTGCAGTAGTTTCCCATTTTCCTCTACAGCCATTGTAGTTCGGACAAATGCTGAATGAATAGTGAAGTCTGCTGGTAGAATTGATGTTTCTGGTTGAAACAGGTTGACCATGTAATGCATATCTTTTTGTGATGTGAATTCATACCTAATTTGGGAAAAAAACAACTTCTGAAAGAGGTTTTTGGATAGGCTGAAAATTATGTTCCTATGAAAACAAGACTTGTATACATTTCCAGTGTTAATGCTTCTTCAGAGCTTTAAAACTCCAGTAATAAATAGTAAATACATGTGTGTTAAATCCTGTGTGTACCTACATTTCTTAGGCAGTTCAGTTCATGCCTGTGTCTTGAGGTTGGCATCAGTCCTGCAACCAAAATGAAACAAACAGCTCAGTCTTTGCAGTGTAGAAGCAGTTGCTCCTGCCAGCTTTGACAGCTTTCTTGGAAGAGAGATGTCAATTTCTGCAGAACTCAGCTCTTCCTAAGTAAATAAATTAATGCAAGTTCTATACCTAAAACTGCCTCTGCAGTCTTCTTGCAGTGACCTGTGTTACATGCTGAGACATCCTTAGGTACGTAAAGATCTGATTTCGGTGCACTTTTGGAATTCAAATGGTGAGAAGAGCCATAAAACTCCTGAGGAAGCTCTGGGGGTCCTTAACACATGCAAGTGTTAAAGGTCCATGTCAGGTGGTATGAGCTGAGATGGAATCAGTCCACCTTCTCTCTTTGCTCTGACCAAAATCACTATCTTATCTCTGTTACTTATAGCTGTAATGGGAAACTTGTGGCTTGTAGGAGCGATGCAGCTCTTGAGTTTGTCATAGTCTGTAGGGGCTGTTGTAGTGTTCTGCTTTTGGCCGACACAAGACTGTGTGGTAGCAGGAAGCTTCACTATGGTGGTTAGAAGCAGTCAGTTCTCCCCTACTTACAGTTTGTCTCCTACCTTAGTGCACTTGTCTGTATACAGGGAAAGAACAATGCTCATTCCTATGTCTGAAATCTTTAGCCAGCTTTCTGGGAAATCTCTTCAATTTAAAGTTCAATTAAATGTATGTCACATACTGAATATAATGACCTATTTTCTGCCATGATATTACCTCCTGGCTCAGAGTGCACATTCCCTCCATGCTCTGTCCCTTTCTGTGGCTTTGCTGTTGTGTTCTGTTGCTACCTTGACTTGTTTGCAGTAAAACCTTTGCTCTGACTCTTGCCTATGCTTTTGAGATGACATGGAAGCCTGTAAAACCATACAGAATTGTTCTGTGTTACTGTGTGAGTGAAATTGTTTCAGTAAAATTTGCGATCTGTCTGTGAGAAGAAATAATCTTGTTAATGAAATAGATGTGCAAGGCAAACATATTAAAGGAATGATATGGGCCATTCAAGTTTATTTCAGTGGTTTGAACACACATAGAAAGGGGAGATGTAATTTTCAGTGTATGAAACATTAACAACTTTTGGAGGTTGTTGAGGAGGAACTGATTTTTTTTCAGTAATTTTTGAACGTTTTTTCCCAAAGTCCCAAGAAAGCAGCTCTTAAGTGAGATGCTTGCTTAAATCAAGAAATAAATGCATGGGTACTTCTCACCTACATTCTCTTCCGCAGGTCTTCAGTTGAAAAAGCTTTTTTTTTTTTTAATCAATACATGCATTTTCCTAAGGATACAGCTTCTATAGTCTTAGGTTTTCAGAGAGAGTCTTAGAATTTTTTGAAAGGTTTTTTAGTTTTGTAGGAAGGTGACAACTGGAAGGTATTTTTCTGAGGCTGGATCAGTTATAGGTTACTGCTGTGTCAGTCTGCAGTGTAGTCCATCTGGGAATGAAAGGGTGTGACTCACCAGACTGGTGTTTCATCACTTTTCGAGAAGGCATTGTAGATGCTGCTCTGGCTTTTTCCTTCTGTGTTACCCTGTAGTGCTGAGCAGCTCAATGCCATTGCCTGAAGTGTTGCTTTGACACCAGGTGTATTTTAAGATAAACTCAGTTTTCTAGGAGCTTCTGTACATCTCTGTCTTGAGTATTTTTTCTAATTAGTTTTATCTTCAATACCATTGTTCTGTGGCACAAAGGTGTAGGAACCGCTGCTAAACTCATGAGGCCACATTGTTATACAAATCCTTTCTGTTCACTCATTATCCAGAGTTCTTTAGCTAGTAAATATTAATGACACATAGCATTCTTTTTAGCAAATTTTCAAAACCTGAAGACAGTGATTTTCATGGGGTGGGTCTTCAGGGTTTTGCCTAAATTGAGGGAAGTAACAGCTTTTAGAAAGCATTCTTAATGTTTAATAATTTCATATGCATTAATGCCATGATGTTCTCTAGATGATGAAATCACCCAGGAATAAAAATGCTTTCATTGTGGTAATGCATGTTTTCTTAGAGTGTCTCCCTGAATGCCTGCAGCAATGTTCTGTGTTCTAAATCTTTCAGATGTAATCAGTTAAATGTGGTTAGTTCTCAATGTTATTTGGATGGGAGACTTATGGAAGACATTAGGCATTTGAAAGAAATTATCTTGGCAATACCTGGTGCAGTTCTCACTTTCCTGAATCCACACTCAGTGAATGCCTGCAGACCAGTGAAGGGTGGAGCTCTTGGGATACTGCTTGTAAAGATGCTGCCTCTATAAAAGATACCAAGTTGTGGTCCTGGCAACTAATGACCCATAGAAATCTCAGTCTTTGTCCTTAATTTTTTTGTTGTTTTATGGTCAGCTTAAAAAAATTAAATCTCTTTATGAATCTCTTTGCAAAATATTACAGTATTGATACACGTTATTAGACAGCTCAATAGTGTTTGTCAGCTAGATGAATTCTTGCCCTTTTCAACTCCTTGGATTTGTATATAAGTAATTATAAAATCTTTCAATGTTCAAATAGTTTGTGACCTTCATGCAGGTGACTTTTCACTCTGTGTATTCCTAGTAAGCATTTTAAGTAATCAGTGGTAGGCAAATCGGAACAGGTGGTTTGGATTGTGAACAGCTAGTGCATCCTGTTGGATCAGCTGCTGAGTTTCTAGACCAGTATTGTGAAATGTTTCTGAAATGTACATACAGAAAAAAGACATTATCAAGTGATAAACAAATACTATTAATTGTCTTTGACTAAAGAACACACAAGTGAATATGTATGTATATTTATATATACACAAATGTATGTATACATACGTAAGTAAACTTTCTGAGAAAAAGAATATTTAAAGTAAATGTTTATGCTAAAACCTATGCTATGTGTAATTGAATAATTATTTTACCAAACTGATAGGTTCAGAAATAGCCATTAAACTGACAGATGCTCTCATTTGCCTGATTTAGAAGATTGTACAGTCTTTAGGCCAAGAACTGTCTTTGTGTGTCTATTTTCTACTAGTAAAGGTTATTCTCTATGCTGCTGAAAAATTGCATTGTAGTTAAGATGCAAGGAATGGTGGTGTTTCCAAAATGTTCACAAGACAAGGCCCTGACCCAACAGGTGACTGGGTGCTAGCAAAGCCTTGCAGCAGTGAAGACTTGGGAGGGATGGGAGAATCACATGCATGGTCATTGCTGAAAGCGGAAGGTGAGAAGGTGGAGAAAAGATTGAGAGATGTTGTTAGTAGGCCGAATGAGGATACCTGAGCAGATAGTCACTTAGGAAGTTTTCTATGAGCTCAAGAAACTAAAAGGGGAACACTATGCAATAGTCTCACCATCTTCTCTCATGTAGGTGGAGAAGGATGTGACAAAGTGAAAGCTTGAAAGAGCAGAGTCAAGAGAAGGGAAAAAAATTTGGTCATCTAGGAAGAGATAAAACAAGTGTGTCTGCTCTGGTGTAACATGTATAGCCTTGGAACAGGGCCTTGAATTTGAGGACTTTCAACTAAATCCTGTTAGACATGAAAACAGAGGGAGGCTTTCTTTGTCTCTGAAAGCTTTTTTTCCTGCAAAGGAGATATATTTGGGACTTCTGTAGGTAGATGAAGAAAGGATAAAATGGAAGAACTACTAAATGCTAATAATGTTACAAGGCAGTCAGTTTAAAACGTAGTGGTAATGGTGATGAGATGTTCTGAGGGAAATAAAATTGTGCTAGTTAAATATATGTTTGGCAGAAGCAGCTAATGTGCTCTTCCTGTTTAAAAGAGCCAGTTCATTAATGGTTTGTACCTAACATAAGTGACACTTGATGAAGGGCTTAGTTGATTGCACTTTTAATAACAAAGAGTCCTCTCCTTGGGTAACCTTAAGAAACTGTAATATTTTTTACAGCTCTCCAGGTTAGTTTAGTTTCTTTTTAAATTAAAAACTAAATTCTAATTTTGTAATTTATTTTTATAGCATATGTGATAGACACCTAAATCAACACCAAATTAATAAAGCTGTACAAAAAACTCAATGATCTGTGAATGCAAGAGTGGGAGTAAGTTTGAATGTATGAAGGCATGTTTTGTAGGGATTTGCCACTATTGCTGTTTTCTTTTTTTTTATTGGGTTTTTCTCCTCTCTTCCCCACCCCCGCACCCCGAGTTTAATGGATTAATGTTGTCACTCAGGCATTCTTGATCTATAATTTCTTGGAACTATAAATCCCCAGTCTTTCACTATTATCAACACTACCAACAAGAAATCACATCAGAGTCTGTGCAATAGGCTGATGATGTTCATCTTCATCACTTTCAGAATGCATGTGTTTATCTTACTAGTCGAGTGCTGGATTGAAACACCCAGCTGTAGTGCCTGCTTCTTCACCAATTAGGACTGAGTCTGTCCATTCTATTAAGGTTAGGTTAATTTTCAGTAAAAATTTGTGGTCCAGTCTAAATGGGCAGCAGGGAGAAAAAAATATAAAATGGCAGTTTGTGACTCTTCATCCTCTTCTTTGGGAGGAAGCACTGTGAGGAAACTCTCCAACAGCACATCAGCTAGTGTGGGGAAGTGGTGGGAGCCACAAAGAGGGGATGGTGAAATGCTGCCATCATTAGCTGGTTAAGGACCACGAATGAAAGGCAGAAGCCTTCCTTTTGGCAGCCAGAGAGGGGCAGGAAGGTGTTTTGCCTTTCTAGGTGCAACCAGTCAGGAGCTGGTATTAGGTAGCTTTTCCTCTCTTCAACCCGCGTATCAGCATCGCAGAGACCCTCCCTGTGCATGGGAGGGTCCTCATATTCTGGGCAGTCCTTCATTTGCTGTAACATAGGAGGAAAATAATATGTCCCTATGTGAAGGGTTTGGGGAGGATCATAAAATAGAGGTTTCTCTGAATGCATTTTTCTTTGTTGTCTGACATTTGCCACTCCCAAGATTGGTCCCATCAAGAAAAGGCCAGTTTGAGGTGGTGTGATTTGCCATGTAAATTGCCAGCATCATAAGAATTAGGAGTTTTGGAGTTTTTTGTTTGTTTGTGTTTTTTTTTGTAATTCTAAAGTATAATATTTGAATGTTTGAAATTATCTAGGATGTATATGGTCTTGCTGTCCCTGACTGACTTTCAGTTAATTATTTTTGCAGTTGTTCATTGCACCTTTTTGTCCCACAAAGTGTAAAAGCATGAGGATTTTCTTTGATTGCAAAACATACATGTTTTCCTTTTCTGGACATACTTTGTGTGAATCTGCCTGAGAAGCACAGAAAGGAAAAAAAATATTTGGACAGTATTAGATTGTGACTGCATGTTTACTACTCTGAGCACTTTTCTGCTTCATGATTACATTATCAAGACTGATTCATTCAATGTTTTATTTCCACCTGTTATTTAAAGTCCATACCCATACTCGTAACCATGTTAGCATAATACTTGGAATTGCTCTGACATATAAGCTGATGTAATTTATAGGATGCAGGATTTCTCCGCCAAGGAATGACAGCTATTTCATTTTGTGCAGGTGCAGGAGGAACATATATATATAT
>NW_008651210.1:0-1504 GCF_000695815.1 Acanthisitta chloris
CCCCACCTATGCAGAGCTTGACCTGTTTCCCCCATCGTTTTCACAACTGGCTGTTTTGAGCCAGGCAACTTTTCCTCCAGTCTCTGACATCATCCCGTGGCTCTAAACAATCATCAGGGCCAGGGCAAAGGGAACTTCTTCTGTGGTGGTGATAGAAAAGAAGAGAAAAGAGCGAGGAGAAAGAGGAAAGTATATGAGAAATCATACAGCAGAAGTCCAGTTGATACCAAGATCCCCTTCTGCATACATGATTGCCCCCACCCTTTGAGTCCCAGCACTTGCAGGAGAGATGCAAACCAGGACCCAAGGGACAGTCTGTGAAACTAGTCCTTCGGCTGCAGTAATTGAAGAGCTCAGTAGACTGGTCAGTGATCCTCTTCATTTGAGGTAGTGGTGCCCTGTACAGGAATGCAGCATTCCCCTCTGGTGATATTTGGCATTATACATGATATTTGCAACATTAATAACAACATATGGAGTACTGGGTAGTTGGTAGTCTTACAAGTCCAAGTATCATTATACTCCAATCAGATACAATTCTGGTGACAGTGCAAACAGGTATAGTTATTCAAGAATACTATTACACAGAGAATCTCAATTCTGGTAACAAGAAGAAGGATAACCTCAACAATTACATGTATACTGGATTAACACCCTTCATCCCTTCCATCAACCAGGTTTCAGGAGGATCAGATCTTCAGGAACCATACTGCAGTCATAGTAGTCTGGTTGCTTCAGGGGGGTGAAAAGTATAATCAAAAGGGAAAAAACAACCTTCACAAGGTTAACAAAAACCTGAGCCATTCCTACCTCCTCTGCAAGGCAAGGTGAGATCCATTCTGGAGTGAAAAATCACTGCATATTGCCTGGTCTCAAAAGTTTACCCTCTGGGTCTTGTTCAGCTTAAAAGCTGGATATTCACAAAGAATTTTAGGTTTTGCTCTGAGGAGGTAGGAAGGGGCATACAAATACCTTGGTCTGTTGGATTCCAAACTCATACAAAACACCATAGGAGATCCCACATTAAATTTGGGGAGCATTCTCTTCCACCCACTGTGGCATACCAACAGCTTAAAACACTGTCTGTGGCAAACATATATACATATTGCAAAACTACTGGGACAAAACCCATAAAAGCAATCAATGCAGCAAAGAACAGTGGAAGTCTTCAGTCCTATTGCCACATCATCTCACTGAGCACCTGAAAGATAAAAAACAACTTGGTCCCACTTGGACCAGTTTTAAAAAGAAGGGGCTATCCATCTGGCACTAATTTTAGGTTCTGTTTCATGGGGATCTGTGGCTACCCATGGGTATATGTTCAGGGGTGTCTTTAAGGCCAGTATTTGCATTTTAGCGACATTAGTTCACAGTTCAGCACCACCTCCACTTTGGTTTTCTTCTCAAAAAGGGAGCCAGCCAGTACAGCCGTTGAAAACTGCATGGAAGTCTGTATAAACAAAGACCGGCTCCTTATCACCTGAATTCCTCACAATCATGCTCC
>NW_008651211.1:0-2013 GCF_000695815.1 Acanthisitta chloris
ACAGCATGAAGGCGCTGGTCCGGGGCTTCCAGAGCGGGCGCCTGGCGCAGCTCACCGTCAAGGTACCGCGGGGGCGTAGCTCTAACGGCCGCCCGGGCGATGCTCTCCGCCGGCCGTGGGAAGCAGCAGAGCAGTTGTCAGGCTCACCTGAAGCTCGAGGAATTCAGACGCCGAGAGTTTAAAGTGTTCTATTTTATGCGTTTTACCTTAACTCTTCCCTGCCAGGACCAGGCTGTGTTCGCTCCCATCGGGCCCTGCCGTTATCGGCCCCGGGGGAGGGACCGTGGGCAGCTGGGGCAGCCCAACCCCTGGGGCAGCGTCATCGGTTCGCCTTGGAATTAAAGTATTTCCCGTGTGCGAGGCTAGGAAACGATCCTTGGAAGGGCTGTAAAATGTCACAAGGACAGCTGTCATTGCTGGCTGTTGTAGAACATCTCTGTGGAGTGTTGGGGTGGTTGAACAGGGCAAACTGTGCTCCACTCCTGGGTCTTTGCCCTGAGAACTGCTGCTGGCAGTGCTGGAGGATGTGGGCTGTGCTGCAGGAGCAAGGGACCAGTAGTGGTGGAAGCTTGGGATCTAACCAGGGGCTCTTTGCTTCCAGGAAGCTCTGAGGAATGGCTTGGTGGCAACGGAGGTGCTGATGTGGTTTTACATCGGGGAGATCATCGGCAAGGGAGGACTCGTCGGCTACAACGTGTGAGCTCTCGGCCCCAGTGAGTTGGGACAGGGACTGTGACAATAAAGCCAGGAGCCCTCATGGAGCTGTCATGGTCTTTGTCTGCACCCGGAGGGGTCCCAGCCCGGCCCTGAGCTGGTGGCAGTGGGGACAGTCCCTGGGAGCACAGCAACCCCAGGGGCACCAGAGGTGCTGCGGTGACACCACTGCTGGTCACCTTAGCTCTGCTCTGGGACACTCCCTGCCTGGGCAGGCCTGGAGGCCCCAGATTGAAACAGAGAGGGCAAAGGGTTCCCTTTGTCCCTGGAGGTAATTCCCACCAACTCGTGGGAACCAACGAGAAATGTAGGTACTTATTACGCTATCAAAAGCTGTTTCATGGCCTGTTCCATCGGGAGTGTAGCATGGCCAGAGGCAACTGTGCTGGCCTGGGGTCTGGATGGTGGAGTGGAGCCTGTAAAGGTAAGCAGAGCTTTGCTGTGTGTGTTCCCTCAGCTCCCCCCAGCCGCAGGGTGAGCTGCCCAGGGCTCCAGGGCCCTGCTGGTGGTTAGCCAGCTGTCAGAGTCTATGCAGAGCCTGGGGAGTTACCTGCACTCACACAGGTTTCAGAAGTTTGTTTGTAGGAATTCTCTGGAGCCAGCAGCCTGTTGGGATAGGAAAGCACTCTTTACCGTCAGAGAAGGTGGTTTCTAGTCACTATTGCTCCTCGGCTTGAGTCCTGCACTCACTTCCCCAGTCAGCCTGGCCAGGACTTTGCTCTGTCTGGTACAGCCCAGCAGCAGCCCTGGAGAGGCTCCTTGGTGTGGTTGCTCAGTCCCTGTGAAGAAGGGGAGGCTTCCTCCCAAAGAGCCCCAGCAAACCTGTCAGGGCTGTACCCACTTGCCCTAGCTGAGCAGGAGTGAACGGTGGCCCCAAAACCTGACCCTTCCTGGCAGCTCTTTGCTCTCATCATCACAACCCCATTGCCCAGCAGGCAGAGACCAGTGAGGGGAACTGGCCAGGCCCTGCAGATCACATGTGGGATTGCAGGTGTGAGCTTGAGTGGAGGAAGAATGCTGGACCCAAGAGAACCTCCCTGAGCACAAGGCTGCCTGATGCAGCCCCAAGGCCTCTCTGTCTCCTGTGCCTTGTTCCTGCCCACGTGTGCCTCTTGGGGCAGGGGTCGCAGTGCTTCAGGGGGAGGATTGAATTAATCTCCACTAGTAAAGCATGGGAGAGCTCAGAAATGCTCTTCTGGCACTCCCTAGAGAAACAAACCGGTTTCAATCCTCCCTGGAAGTTTTCGGGAGCAGCCCCAGCAGCATCTGTGAACCCGAGGGGCTGCAGCAGCTCCTCTG
>NW_008651212.1:0-8835 GCF_000695815.1 Acanthisitta chloris
GTGGAATGCGCTGGCAGCGGGTTGGGTTTGAGAACTTCTCCTTAAATACAAACCCTAAACAAACCCCGACCGCTGATAACGATTTATTCACTGCTCTTGCCAGCCCGGACACGCGGGACTGACGAATCTTCTGTCTTGTAGGAGCGAAGGCGAGAGGAGGAGTGTTGTCGGCGCGGGGACGGTGCTGCCTGCAACCTATGGCTGAACTGGAGGTAATTCGCTAGCGGATCAATAACCTACCGAAGGTTCCTGAAAGGCTGCGGCGTTGTACGGGGCCTGATTAGCGGTGAAATCATTTATTTGTTTAACGTTCGGTAGCTTGAGGATCCCGAACAAACGTTCTGCTTGGTGCGGTAGCTGCTATGTGCTGCTATGTGTGAGAAAGGAAATAAAAACAAAGCGGATACCCGCTGATAATTAGCTGTAAAAATCCATATCTGATGAGGAAGGGATTTAAGAGAGCCTAATTACTTGTCTTTATGGTTTGCGATGTGTCTGTGCTTTTTCAGGTCGCGCTGGGGCCTTGCAGGAGCGAGTGTGAGTGTGTGTGGACAATAAGAATTAATTTAGCTGGGATCAATGTAAACAGGGGGAACTGTCGTTTTTGTGATATTTCTTTAGCCTCAATTATTAACTGATATAACTCGTGCAGCAAAGACAACAGTGTATTCGAAATTATACAGAAACTAGACAAAGAAATAGTTAATTTTTTTAATGCGTGAAGACCCTGAAGTTCCCAACTATCCAACTTTCAGCAAAATTAAATTTGGACTACATTTCTGTGCAGCTGAGGGGAGCCTGAGCTGAGCATTTTCGTACTGTGTTTCCAAGGCCAGTGAGCTCAGTGTAGGAGCTCGAGCTTTGTGCTTGGCAGGGTGAGAAAGCTTTCTGCAGCCACCCTGCTGCTTTATTGAACACATGTAACCGTCAAAGGTTAGAGAAAGGAGGCTAAAATGTCACATATTTCCATTAAGCCGTATTTTAAAAGCTGATAAAAATAGATTTCTACAGCAGATGCCTAAGTGCTGTGCGTTTTGACAGACAATTAACACATGTCCTAAAAAAAATCATTAAAATCCTAATCTAGCATGGGGTTTGTTATCATTAGGGTAAGTGAATTTGGTAGGATAAATTGTTTTGTTGAAAAAGCAAAATCATTCATACCAGGCTTGATCACTTTCTCTGTAGCTGTGATCACTGTATATTTAAAAAATGTACATGTGCCTCCCTTTCCCCAGTTTTTATAACAATAACCACTCTGTGTTTCAGCTTCATTTTAAATCCACACTTCAAATCACTGAAATGGCAATGAAATCGTATTTAATGTCTAATAAAGATTTTAAAAATCAAGTGACTCGAGTCTTTTCTTAGCAATGTAAAATGTGCATTGTAATATCTCTCATAGATGGTTCTCACAACAAAGGGCTACATGAATAATGTAATTAACATTTTAATTTCCCTTGATGTTTACATAAAAGAAAATATACTATGTATGGCATCACTAAAACTGTAAACCAAGGAACAGAAAAATTTTAATAGTTAAGGACTGAAAGTAGAGGAAAACTCTCCTGGATATATTGACCTTCCTCGTTCTTTTGGCAGCTTGTAACTTTTCCTGGTGCAGTTCAAAACACAGCCCACAGAATCAAAAAGTTCTTGGTGTTTTGACAATAAAATAAGGATTGTGTCTTTTATTTGATTTTTGTAGAGCACCAAGCAAAATGGAATCCTAGTCCCAGTCCTGAGGCTGAGCACTGCAGTACGACAAAATAATATTTAATAAGCAGCAATTTCAAATGTTAACAAACACACATTCCACCTATTTTTACAGATGAAATCTGATGGAGGTTTTTTTGTTTACTTGTGGCATAACATGAAAGTCACACAGGCCACGAGAGAAAATGCAGAATTATTATTGCTTGGTGATGCGTGTTAGGATGAGTCTTAAGAATTCCTGCAGCACTAACAAATATTCCGTTCATTTTTTCAGAGGTATTTTCAAAGTTTTCTTCCCTGTTGCAGTTAAATTGAGGATTTTTTTTTTTGGCTATGTGGAGAAAAATTCAATCTCTGAATTTTTACTATCTTGATTGTTTTGCTTTCAAATAATCCTTTTTCTTCCACGTGATTTTGTCATCTTACATTATTGTTAATTAAAATACATCAGTCCTGCTTTGTCAGTGAGATTTAATGTTTTTGGGAGAGATTTCTACTCTGAAAGGTCTGCATTCAAAAAAAAAGGAAAGGCAAACGTAGTAATGGAATCACTTTCCTTTTTTAGCTATAATGAATTGTTAGAGTTAAAAAGAAAATCTCATGTTATTTTCATGTAGCTATTTGGTTGCTTTGACATCTGATAGCTTTACACACTCTTTTTAAAAATATTGTGTCCTGATACTTTATTTTGTGACTTTCAATTGTGAATATTCACACGCATTCACTGAATTTTTATTATTTTTTTTTTAAAAAGCAAGAATAAAATTTAATAGATTTTTCTGTTATTTCTGAAATTTCACACATCAACTTTATTAAATTATGGACTGATCTCAAGGGTTGTTATTTTGGGGAGGTTTTTTCCCACCTAACTTGGCCTTTTTATTCTTTCTTCTGTCTTCCCCCCCCCCCCAACAAAGTGCTATAAGGTGTGTAAGTGTCCAAATAGAGATCTATTAGAATTCTCTTGCATTACTGGTTACTTTTGACAGAAAAAAAATGTAGTATCTTTGGTTTGTTCTTGATTTTTCTGTATATTATATTTCTATATATTTTGGGGGTTGTTTTTTTCCCTGAGATATTTTCCCCAATCTTTTTTTATGTCAGTAAGGTTGAATACCTTGTGCTCAGAAAGTGAATCACTTGAAACTTTGCGGTGGAACTTCTTGACATGAAAAGCCTTTCTGTTTCTTGTGAAATTCGCTCTTCTCCTTTTCTTCATAGACAAAGAGAAGTATTTAGGGTTTGTAAATTGTCAAGCTGAACAATGTAGCTAAATATTTGAAGCATGATATTGGCAGGGGGTGGTTGAGAGCAACATAAAGCAGTGACTAAGCTTTCCATGGAGTTGGTTGGCTAGTTGGTTGGGGTTTTTTTTTCAGTGGGTATTTTTGCACCTCAGATTGAGAACTATCATCACCAGTTGCTTGCCTTGCTCACTCTTGAAACCAACCATTAGCCTCACAAGGGCAAGAAGCAAGTGATGGTGCTGATGAGCTTTTTTTTAATTATTATCGTGCATATTAGCTTCATGCAGGAGGAACCAAATGTCCCAAAACACATCACTCCTAGTAAATTCCTTCTGCAGTTTCAAGTAACAGCTTACAGTTTAACTAAGTAGCTTCACATCAAAATTCATGTAAATACTCATTTGTTCTTCCTTCATGCCAAGAATATATCCTTTCTGCACCCTGCATTGGTAGCCTACCTGAACGTTCTCCTGGGCTCTATGCTTTTATTTTTCACCTTTATTTCCCTTCTCAGTGCATTTGTTACCATAGAACAAGGGTGTTTTCCCACTCCACCTATTCTGAAAATGTTTGCTGTTACTCCCACTTGCTTCTGTCCCATGGTGAAAAGCAGCATAGAATTAGGCATCTTTATTACCCAAATCACCATCAGCTCAGACAGATTAACATTTTTATAAAAGCACATTAATAGATTAACCTCTGACATGCATTTTCTGGGGGTTCTCCTCCTGTGCAGCTGGAAGAGCAAAGCAAAGTCAAGTCAATTATGAAGACAATGTTAATTTTTGTGTAAAAATAAACAATAAACTGCAAATCTACTATCAAAATTTTGAAAGTAGAGCTATATTCATATTTTAAGCAGTAAATGAGCCTGGTTGAAGTTCATCCAATGACCCTAAAAACCTCTTCAGTGTGTTGTTACCCAAATAAATATAAATTGCACCAGCCATGACATTCTTTCAGTTTCACTGTTATATCTTTGAGCACGAAAACTTCCTTTACAAAGAGAAAGTAAGAACAAGCCATAAGTGATTCCTACTGAATAAAGGAGTTCTGCTGTTTTCTGGTGGGGATTTTGTTTGGGTTCATTTTGTTTTAAAGCACTTTTATTTGTGTTCCTGTATTTTGTAAAGGACCTTCGATTAAATTTCCTGGATGGGTTTGACAGCACAACTTTCTGTGCTGAATACATCCCCTAATTATCCAGAGAATTTTGAGAAAATTATTAAACTGCTGTACTTAATTGTTTGCTATTGGGCTTTTCTTCACAGAGAATCTTGGATATTTGCCACGTTCATTTTCACGTCCATTTGATGTCTCCAAAGTTTTCTGAGTATTCTAAGGATTATGTGGGGGGGGTTTAAGTGGAGCTTTCAAAAGATTAATATACAGGGTATATTTTAGAGGAGACCTACTCCGTGCTGAAAATTGGAGCTATGTTGCTTGGTATTTTGACAATTATTTGCTTAGGTTATTACTTCTAGAAAAATTCTGAAAATGTTTGTTGCTACTACACTTCGTGGGAAGGTTTTCCAATATGCTAAGACAATTTTTGTTGAGCAGAAGACTCTCAAAATAAGGTGTATCATTCATTTGTTTTGCTGGTTTCATATTACAGTTCTAAGAAGAATTATTTTAACTCTCAAGTAAGAAAGTTTATTTATATTGTTATATTATAAGGTTCATTAAGACACAATTTGATAGTGTCCTTCAGTGACTGTTTATCTTTCCATTTCTCTAAATAAAAGCTGAGTCTGCTGTTTAACCAAGT
The DNA here is from genome assembly GCF_000695815.1 of Acanthisitta chloris. Taxonomy (NCBI): domain Eukaryota; kingdom Metazoa; phylum Chordata; class Aves; order Passeriformes; family Acanthisittidae; genus Acanthisitta; species Acanthisitta chloris. Next base: position 4,735 of record NW_008651212.1, read on the forward strand.
CTGAGGATCATTTGCAATTAGGGGTTAAGATTTTTTTTTTTTCAGTTACAGTAGTAGCCTGTTAGAAATGCAACTTTTCAACATACAGATCAGGTGTTATTTCCTTGATTTTTCAAAATGTTGCTGGTTATCAGTAGCTTTGGTATATAGACTTGGCATTCCATGAAGTTAAGAGTAGACTATTAAAGATTCACATCTATGTAATAACTTGAGAGATTCTGTCATGTTATTATCAGAGATACAGTCTGATAAACTTACTAATGTGCAATTTAGATAGAAGTAGAGGAGACCACAAGAAATAACACAGAGCTCTACCCGGAGAAGAGATGTGCCGAACAATGTAGTACAATTTTGTGATGTCACTTTGAAAATAATCTATTGGAAGAAATAATATGAGTCAGTCATGCTCTTTATGGGCTTCTAAACCAATGTAAGAAAAAAAAAAAAAAGCTCTATTTGATAACCAGTAGTAAGTCTTTTTAAAAGACCATTGTATTTACTACATATTCAACTCTGAGATTATGGTAAATTTTTTTTCTAGAATTCTAGCATGAAACCAGTGAAACAAAACAGTAACACATTTTCTGTTGGAATACCACATTAAGTCTTTCACCTTATCTCCAAAAAAATTAAGAGTTCAGAGATAGATGAGGAAAATAGTTTGGATCAAGAAAAAATATTCTTGGAATAAATACCAGGGAAAAGGAATAAAATATCTGGAGGAACTAATATTTAAACAGGACATAAACAATTTCTCTGTTTCAGAGACGGTAAAGCAGGATCTTCTATAAACTCTAGGGCATAGTTCAAGAACTGAAATACTTGGAAGATTTCAAGTTAAAAACTACGTTTTTCCTCATAAAAATATAGCCATTGTGGCTTTACTTTTGCCTCAAAAATCTCAGTAGCAAGGATTTTAGCAGCCTTCAGAAAAACTGACTCTTCTCTAAGTAAGCCAGTGACACTACATGTACATAATTAGAAAGATCATCAGTCTGATCCAACGCAGCCTTGCTGTGTTGATAGTTTAACACAATCCTTAGTTTATCCTGGGTGTTTCCTTCTAGTGTTGTTTGATTTAGTTGAGAGCTACAAAGTATTTTTATTTCTGTGCAGTTGAAATATCTGCTTTCCCCAAAATAGCAGCGATGTAGTGCGAGGAGTACCAATATTTGCACTTACAGTAAAGATTCAGTGCTGTTAGCATTGAACCATTTGGCTGACAGTGCCTACTTTGTGTAGCATATGTGATTTGTCAGTCATCCATGAAATACACATCACTGAGATTCCAATCTCCATTTATTGTTCAGTCTTCTGAGAAAATACTGGTCTGCTGATCCAGATTTCTCAATATTTTGTATTCCTTTATAGCATCTACTTGGTGCCTTGCAAGGAGTATTTTATCTTTTTCAGTTTGCCCAGGTAAACTGTAGAAGGGTTTTGGTGTGCTGGGTAGGTACTCATTGTGGAAGATAACTGCTGATTTAAAATAATTAAATCAGCCACTTGATTTTACAGGCTTTAGAGTAGCAGAGACAAGAAGTGTTAGACCACAAATGACCCTTGTATATATGTGATGCTGGTTACGTTTTTTGTTTCTTCCTTGTTTTGAACCTAATACTAATATAAGGTGGAGACTGGCACATGTGCCTCCCTTTTGCCAGGTGAGGTCCTTACCACAAGATTCAAATATTGTGAACATTCTAGATCCATTAATGTGTAGGGTTTTTTTCATGCAGAGTGGAGCAGTTTATTTCACAGAAGGTAAGAAGAACCATCTTTCGAGGATATTTACCCAGCTGGCTAGCTCAGTCTCTTCTGAGGTACAAAATACTGGTTTCTCTTCCTTGTGGAAGAATTTGAACTGAAGTTAGATCTTCCTGCACACTAGAGTAGATGAAAACTGCACAACCTCCACTTTGGCTGGGACCTAGTTTGGTAAGCAAGCTCTAAAAGGCTCCATGAATGGGGTGCACAAGCAAGACAAGTAGAAGATTTGTGGCTCGTGAACCTAGCTAGAACAGGCAGCTTTGGGCACACTGGGAAGTCTTTCAGACACACAGAAACTTCTACTGCTGGAAAATTAAGTATCTACATTTTGAGTGGTAAAATAATGTAATGATTATTTTGTAGTTAGACTGTCATACACATTCTCACCTCACCACTGATGGGTGTTCTTGCAACAAGCTCCAGAACATTAGCACACTGCTAGTTTCTGCATGTGTGAATTTTATTAAAGATCAGACTTCCAAAATTGAATAAAAGAGGAACTGAACTTGATCTTTCAGCATCAGGTTTGACTATTACTAATTGCATCTTGGCAGGCTCTTATAAGTAAAGGAGTGAATAACACTAAAACTCCATCAACTAATCTAAAGAAACATGATGTCTTATGAAGACTAGATTGAGCAGTTACCACAGGTATTTATTTTAATATAGTTATCATTTTAGAGTTGGTTATTCTGTTTATAATAAAGCTATGTTTATTTAGTCCATGTATCATTTTTTTTGTGTATGTGTTTGAATGTGCTTTCCTTACACCCTGCGTAGCAGTTGCTGACAATTTTAACAACATGCCACTCTTGATGCATTCAGGATTTCACCAGATTAAGTGTCCCTCTGAAATGTGTGGTTCCCATATACTCCTAATGCTCATTTTTTATTTGAAATTTTCCATCAGCCATCATCCTTACATTCATCTCCTCTCTCCAGGAGAGTAGTGTTCATGCCTCTCAGTTCATTCACTGCTGGACGTTCCTAACAGGACTCCATAGGAGGGCAGGTTATGGCATATTTACAGATGACAAAATTTCAAATTCCAGTACACAGAAGGTAAGGCATTCTTGCTGCTGTGTTCCTCAGTTTTGAATTTTACCCATACTGGTAATCTGCCCACTCAGTTTCTGGTCAGCTGCTCATGCCAATAGCCATATCCATATTATTGCGCTCTTTCAACCACCAAAACAGGACTGCTGGATCTGCACTGTCAGCTGGGCCTGAGCTACCCCTGAGCCATGCCAAGGGTTGCTCAGGAGAATGCTGTTTGGCCTGGACCTCGTGCAGGGACTGCTGACAACAATTTAACAGTGTAAGCAATGGGCTCCAAGCTTCCAGCTCTGTGCCCTGGCATCTTTGATTTGCTAGCATAGCCACAGCCTTTATGACAAACAAACCCACAGACTGCCATTGTGCTTTACCTCTGAAAACCCAGATGTCTTTTTAGTGAGTATAGTATGTAAAATATGGAGTTCATCCCACACTGCTGTCCTTTGCTAGGAAGTTCTAGAGGCCAAGATAAATCCTAGCTAGTTTGTTACAAGAGTATCAGGTCAGTCCATTTTTTTGCCCAGCCCCAAAATTATTTGCATCTTCATTCTGTCCAGCTCATATGGAGAAAACACTGAAATGCTTAAAATGATCATAAAAGCTTCTCAAGGCCACACTAAAGCTTCGCTGAAGGAAGAGTTGATGTAGAAAATAAACCTGGAAAATACAATGCCTAAAGCTGTTCAGATGTTGAAAGAAAACAATATAACATTAAATGGCAGTAAACAAATTAACAGCTGTCAGGGAGAGTCACAGCAGGTTGGTAGAGTGTTCTGACCTGGTAACTACCTGCAGCCTGCAATAGCTGGTTTGGGTAGCTCACTACAAATCTGTTTTAAAGCGCTTGAGGAGGATGTTGCAAAGGAGATGCTACATCGTAGAATCATAGAATATCCCGAGTTGAATGGGACCCACAGGGATCATTAAAGTCCAACTCTTGGTCCTGCACAGGACCACCCCAAGAACACACCATGTGCCTGAGAGCATTGTCCAAATGCTTCTTGAATTCTATGAGGCTTGGTGCTGTGACCACTGCCCTGGGGAGCCTGTTCCAGTGCCCAAGCACCTTCTGAATGAAAAACCTTTTCCTGATCTCTGAACTAAACCTCCCCTGACAGAGCTTCATGCCATTCCCTTGGGTCCTGTCACTGGTCACCAGAGAGAAGAGTTTGGTGCCTTCCCCTCTGCTTCCCCTTGCGTGGAAGTTATATAGAGCTGTGAGGTCTCCCCTCAGTCTCCTCTTCGTCAGGCTGAACAAACCAAGTGACCTGACCT
>NW_008651212.1:9304-19136 GCF_000695815.1 Acanthisitta chloris
CCCTCTTCGTCAGCCTGAACAACCCAAGTGCCCTCAGCCACTCTTGATATGGCTTCCTCTTTATACCCGTCATCATCTTCACAGCCATCCTTTGGACACTCTCTAATAGTTTTATATCTTTCCTACATTGTGGCACCAAAAACTGCACACAGGACTCAAGATGAGGCTGCACCAGCACAGAGTAGAGCAGGACAAGCACCTCCCTCAACCAGCTGGTGATTCTGTGCCTGATGCACACAGGACACAGTTGGCACTCCTGTCTGCCAGGGCACACTGCTGACTCACATTGAGTTAGTCATTGACCAGGCCCCCCAGGTCCCTTTCCATTGCCCTGATCTCCAGCACTTTGGGTGAATGTACATCCAGGGTTGCCCCGTTCCAGGTGCAGAATCTGGCACTGGTCTTTGTTAAACTTCACATGGTTAACGATTGCCCAGCCCTCTAATTTGTCAAAGACTTTGTCAGACCTTACTGGGAACAGGAAGACTAGCTGAAAAGCACTGCATGAAAAACACTGAAAAGAATTCTTAAACAGCATTTGGACATAAAGCTTCTCGCCATTGTGTTCTCATCTGGTGAAAATAGGACTACTGGGGGGAAGGGGGAACACCCAGTTTTGAAAAAAAGTAATATATAATTGAGCCTTTTGTTAGTAGTCCAACAATAACATAAAAGGTATCAATCTGCTAAACATGACAGATGCACTGTTGTTAAGAGACGTATGATACCAAATGCATTGTCTAATTGCTTCATGAATAAAGGGGACAGGCAGTGTCTTCCATGCTTATTGATATAAAACAAGGCTATTGTTATTAGTGATGAACTGAATTGGTCATTGAATTTTGTAAGAATACAATATTTGTGCTGCTGGCTGCTTTCTACATATTACTTCATGTGTTGTAGGATCTACAAACCCAAAGTGCCACCCATGAAAGGGTGAATCCAATGTTAATACCAAAGCATTCATCAGATGAGAAGCATTATCATTGCTTTCACTGAAAAGAGACTGTGTTTCAAAGATAAGACACTCCTGTGATCATGCAAGTGTGAATGGGACAGTGGCTCGACAGAGCCAAAGACAAGCACCCTAACAGTTAGGAACTGCAGTGATAGGACAAGAGTAATGGGTACAAGTTGAAAGAGGGAAATTTAGATATCAGGAAAAAGTTTTTTACTGTGAGGGTGGTGAGATACTGGCGCAGGTTGCCCAGGGAGGTAGTCGATGCGCTGGCAGTGTTCAAGGCTAGGCTGGATGAGGCCTTGAGCATCCTGGTCTGGTGGGAGGTGTCCCTGCCCATGGCAGGGGGCTGGGACTAGATGATCTGTAGAGTACATTCCAATCCCTTAACAATCTGTGAATCTATGAACATCAATTGCTTAACACTTGTGTGGCAGTGATCCCTCTTGCAGTTTCACGCTGAGGGTGACATCTACTTGGCAATACTTTCTATTTTTGTTTTTCTGGTTTTTGGGGATACCTTTACAACTATATTCCACTGTAATTGGCACTTGCAACTCAACATTTAAAACCAGTTTCATATGCTTCCCATAGTCCCAACAGCATGTCTACTAGCAGAGCACTAACCAGCTTGCAATTAATTCCTATTAACACTCTGCACATCCACTGTCTTTGAATAACCACTGCCAGCTCTCTGATTCACCACGGTCACGTAAGACATCCAGCTGCCAAAAGGCACAACCAAACCTCTCCTTATGCAAGCTGTTGGAAATGTGCCATTTCTGTGCTGCTCCCTGTCGGAATGCTCTGCAACAGTCACACGGTTCCCTGCAAAGAGCTACCACTGCACACACCTTGGGAATGCATGGCCCACTTGAGGCCAAGCAACTCTCACCTCGTGTGTGGCCACCCTATAACAAGTCTCAAAGCAGGAGTGGAGGTGCTATGCTCACAAGGCCTTCCCCTGGCTCTTCCATCTCACCTCAGAGGTTGGTATCTATTGCCACTGAGGTACATAACAGGCTTTTCAGTTGCCTCTTGATGCCAGACAGGCTGCTCAGATTTACCTTACATTTAAACCCTCACTTACCTAGTTCCCCTGAGGGTGAAGCAGGCAAAGCTACCGGAAAGTCTGCAGAAGTTCATCAACACAACCAGTAGTTATCCTGCAGGTGGAGATTAGGCACCAATACACAAATGATACTTAAATGCAAAAATGCCCTCAAGGAAGTAGGAAAAAACCCCACCTAAAGTTCCAGATTTACTAGAAATGTATCCCAGAGGAAATAAAACAAAAACACTGTACTCTTAGTAACTGGATTGTTAGTAAAGGACCTGAGGGGAAAAAAATAAATCTAGTGACACTGAAGGCTTGCTCACACATGCAAAGAATTTTGCTGTTTTTCTCTTGCACCCATTCCTTGAAAAATGTTTCTCCTGAGTTGTGTGAGGCCTTTTCCTCCATATCCACCCACCCAGATTACAGGGTCAGACTACTTCCCCTCCTGCCATATCCAGCCCTGCCCCAGGTTCCTCCAGATTGTCTCCCACAGAACATCACTGCTTTGCAATCACTGCAGGGTATTCACATGTTGCTCCTGCACTCAGTGATGAGGGAACTTTCTTCCAACCTCCTTCTGGGATGACCCTCAGCTGCTGCAGTGGCAGCACTCCTCCCTCTTAGGAATAATGTGCAGCCACCTATAAAATGACTGTGAATAGAATCACAGAAATTCTCCAGTCCTGCTGCTCCTTTCTGATTCTCAATTATTCTAGATGCAACTGACATACATATATCACTTGCTTCATCTCCAATGGTTACGAACCCCTTCATGCTAAGACTTCACATCTTCCAGCTTCTTACAGAAAATGCCTGATTATATATATGCTATCAGGAACTAGGAGGGTTTTGGTTTGGTTTTTAGAAATTAGATCCTCAATCACTTTTTTGATTCTTCCAAAGAAAGCCTAGAATGGTCTTCCAGCTTCATCTCAGGATGGGGCAAAAGCTCTTGTTCTACAACCTTTATTGTGTAAGGAACTACGGTAATATTTTATATTCATTTTAGAAATAGATCAAGGACTTTGGCAAAATCACTGTTCCCACTGCATTGTCAACTTAAATTATATTGCTTTCCATTAAGTTGTTCATTATTGGAAGATTCATATCAGACAGCTTAGTACCTGAAATCATCCAGTACCAATTCAGTTTTTATGGTCTGAAATTTATTTCTGAATGAGAATCAAAACAGTGATAAAATAATCCCTACAATTTATACTACTGTAACTTAAATGCAGTACTAAAATGAAGCACAATGGCCTCGCACACATTTATTTTCTGAGCATGAACTTAAATTACCAGCTTTGTCCTTGTCTTGGCAGGCACGAAAATGTGATTTTCCATTCATATTGGAGGGGGAGGGGAAGGGACTAATTACTGTCAATAGACAAATTTGAAATCTAGTGGTAGTTACTTTTCACCAGAAGTCATTCATAGCCACTTTGAGGGTGCTTAGGAGTATTTTGCTGTACTAGTCAAACACCTGTTAGTCTCTGCTTGTTACATCTGAACTATGTTGTTGCTAATACTTTGGCTCCTTACAAAAGGAGTAATGTACCAAAGGTTTGCTTCTCATCTTGTACTTTGTCTATAGGAAAACCATTAACTACTTCATTCTGATCTATTATAAATGCTGAATTGGACATTATAGAAGGCAGTTGCTGGCAATTTGGCTATAGGCAGCCAAGTAATAGCTTTATGCTAAGTTCAGTTTCTGAATAAAGCAAAAAGTATGTTTATTACAGAGAACAGCTGTAGAAAATTCTTGCCTTTACAAAAATATAATGGCACTGAACATTCTAGTGCATCTCCTGACCTTTATGCATGCAACAATTCAACCAGCAGCCAAAGTATTCAAGTTTCCCACAAATAAAGGAAAGATAATAAACCTTCAGCCAGGAGGATGGACAAGAGTTCTTGCTAGTGAATTTGTTTATAGACAGGCTCCTGTATCTTTTTGTGCTTTGATTCAAATATAGAAGTTTACTGTTTTATTTAATATAAACTGACATAGCAGACTAAATCATTGCTTTAAATCTGACCCAGCCAGTGGCCCAGCACTATGCCAGATACAACGATATGAGTGAAAGTATAGGTCCAGTGAGGCAGCCAGGTCAAAAGCAATTTCTTCAGAAAAGACAGACTCCCATTTCAGATTATTTTGCCCTTTCTCATTTGATGACACCTTACCATTATAGAATACAGAATGGCCACTTGTTCCTCCATTCATAATCTCTTCAGGGTTATATAAATCTTGTATATTTTGGTAGGAATTTAATCAACATCGTGGCTGTTAAGGCTTGGTATCATGATGTATACCTTAGGTTGCAGGACTGCTTTGACTTTAAGGCATGTAGTCACTTGAACATTTAAGTGATCTTATTTTTCTCTTCTAAAACCATATTAAAAAATAATCATACCACCAAATATAAGGGACCTTTAAGAAATAAATGTTTGTTTCGACATTGCCTGGCCTTGATGGTTTGTTGTGGGGCAGAGGGGTGGCTGATTGCCTCAAGGATCCTGAGTCACGGGATTCCTCGGGCCATGGAAATCAGCTCTATGAGGCACCACTGTCCACAACTGACATCACTTCCAGCTGCTGAGATCACAGGGCTGGGAATTGCTCAGCTCCAGGGAACCTGACCAATCCGTGCTCTGGCAGAGCCCTATAAAAAGCACTAGTGTCCAGAGCCTGGCACACACCACTGAAGAAAAGATGACTATGGATCATGACAATGCTTCTGGATCTATGGTGGTGACCACCACTGTTTCTACATGACTACAGATCATTGGAATGCTGCTGGAGCTATGGTGGAGACTATGCCTCTTCTACATGACTACAGATCATCTGGATCCATGGTGGTGACTATCTCTGCTTTGGCATACCAAATCTGGCTTACTTCTAACAATCTCCCTTTCCTGTTTCTAACTTTCCTATCACCCCTTCTCTCCCCTTTGTGTGACCACTACTAAAGTCTCACTCCCTAATGGTATTTGACCTCGTTTGTGTCTTAATTCACATTGGGGGAATAGATTGAACACTCCCAAATCTTACTGGACCAGGACATGGACACCAAATATACAAAACCAAACCAAAACAACCAAGAAAACCCCACCCCCCAAAAAATCCCAAAAAAACTTCTCCCATTCTACTAGAAATTTAGCTAACACGTTATTTATTCCAATAAAGGATCTTTATTTCCTTGCTCATGTTTTTTTCCTTTCCCTATTTTCTCCTTTTTGCGGTTATGAACAGACAAAATAACTCTCAAACTTTCAAGAGTTGAGCAAAATGTACCAAAACAACTTAAATTTCACTGCTGTTTAGCATAAGGGTTAATTTTCCATGAGCATTCCCATTAAATGCTTGCATCTCACCTGCACAGCTCTGTTCAGAAAAAGCTGTCTTAGCCATTTGAAGGGACAATATACCAAGTGTAACCTTGTGCTGACATATGCAATTAGCCCAAGGTCAGTCAGGGATAGGGAAGTAGCAGAAAGTGACAACCAAGAGGAATTATATAAAGCAAGGGGAAGGAGAACTTTTAACTATTCAAGAGAAACTTATTTTTATCATTCTTCCAGTCTTGTTTCTGATGTACCTGCCTTCTTTAAACTTAGAAAAGTCTCTCCTTCTCATCTTTTTAATGTACCTTGAACAACCCACCTACTACACCCCACAAAGGATAAATACCACTTTCAGGGATCCCTCCAAGCCTTGTGTTCAAGTGTGAAGCAGCCAGTCATTAAACACTGATGATGCAAGTTTCTTCATGGCAGAGATATGGCACCTGGCACTTTCAAGCACCACTTCAAAACCAAAATACTTCCGTACTTCCTGAAGGTTCTGTGCAGATCACCAGCTGCCCACAAAGACTCTGGCTACATGAATGTGTGACTATGCTAATTTTAAAAATGTGTTCTAGGACTTGATACAGTGCTTTGAAGACTTCTCTGAAAACTTGACTCGTAGAGGAAAAGCATCACATTTACAAAGCAATTTTGAAAAGCCAGAAACGTTAAGTGAATCAGCAGGATAGTGTGTTTCACTGCACTTCACCCAAGTGGATTTTCTGTTAAATGCTTTTAACAAAAACTCTGGCACTGAGCTGAATTTCCTAATCCGGTTGAGACAACAGAAGAATTTTATGCCAAAATTACTACGTCAGGATATTGTGCAATTAGTTTAAGGACCCAACTTTTGCCCACCTTTTAGGCATTTAGTAAAAGGAGCTCTCCTAAAATAAGCCTGTCCAGAGGAGTGTGTCTTCTCATGACTAAGTTAAATCTAGGTTAAAAGGGTCATTTCAAAAACTCCAACTGCCTAGATAGGATAACTAATCTCAGTAATCCACACAAAATGATCAGAGTATACACACACACACAGAGGAATGAAAACCCCATAAATTGACAAATACTCAGAAACAGCACTTTGATGTTTCTGTGTAAAAATTCAGACAGTTAAACTTCCCATGACTGGAGTCTCTAAACTAACAGACTTTCCACAGGGCCCATCAGAAAGCACATCAGAAGTACTGTGGAGGACTACCAAATACATATCACTGAGTAACAATATGGACCTTCCTGCTCATTAGCTACAATTTCTGTTAGAGCACTCTGCTTTCCATCAGCAAAAGCAGAGAATTACTTTTAGTTTTCTCCCAAAATTAAGTTCATGCTGCAGAGCAGGCTGCTGCCTCCTCTTCTGTGGGTGTAGCAAGCCTATCAAAAACCCATAAGTGACATTTATCTCAATGCAGGCCTCAACTCCTATTCTAGCTAGCTCAGAGAGCTTTGCTAATCAAGCTTCAATTTTTAAGTGTAGATATGCTTGGCTTCTTTTTGGTTTTAATTAAAAAAGGCAACTGGAGATTTCTCCCAAAGAATAAATAGAACGCTAGGGTCAGGCAACAGTCATTTATTTATTGACTTAAACAAGCAAAAGGTATCCTCAGACATCATGGCTACCACTTGAGCAATACAAATCAATGCTAGTGAAGAACAGGGAACATCTTTTCTTTCACCCCTCCCATCCCAGAAGTAACAATAGAAATACCAGGGCCCCTAGAGAAAAGAGAAGGAGAAAAATCATAAAAGGTGCTTAGAATGAGCTGCAGTCTTGAAACATGGACACTAAAAAAATCATTAGCTAATCTACCACATCACCACAGTCACCTCAAAAATAACTTTCATTGTTCCATTTTCACCAGGTACCAAATATATAGCACTGTTTAACAGCGATTTCAATGTATTAACAACTGTCCTTAGCTGAAGCAGAACAGTAATTACTATTTATATTCAATTTGAGGCTGCAGATAGAAAGAAAGGTTTCCACCGAGTATGATGCAAGTTAATGAAAAGAGAGTGGGGGAGAAACAAAGCTACTTTTAAATTACTGCATGTCTCTATGTTCTGTGTTGGTAGCTCATTACAGACACAATATCCTGACAGAGTATGACAACTCTCCTCACCCTGTGACAGTGTATCTGATGAATGTATCTATGAAGAATGTCCCTTAAATTGTGGGCCACTGAAAACACCATTTGCTACTCCCGTGTGGGTGGTTTTTAATCAGACATCAGCAAAAAAAAAAGCAAACAGACTGCATGCAAAACAATTGTTACTAAACCATTTAGACTTCCTTATAACAGTCAAAAAAATGAGTAAGGCATTCCTCAGACTGAGAGAAAACATTAGGAGGCTGTAGTTTTGCAGGCAAGGAGACCTTTTATTTTAATCCATTAAAAGAACCCAAAATAGTCAGCAGGTGGCCACATCTATCCATGTTTCATTAAAATCACATAAACCCTAAGTACAAAAGCACCACTGATTATTGCTCTAGAAAAACTGCATGAAAAATTCAAATACGCACAGTAAAAACATCACCATATGCACAAGACTTAATTTCTTAAAGCAAGTGTATGGAATGCTGATCCAATTTTACACATACCTTGCAATATTAAGTTGATATTTATATTACTTGGCAACAATGGGGAATTTCTAAAAGCGCTGTTATGAGAAGGGAAATGTTCATATACAGTTTAATATGTCAACTATCATAGTCCTAAAAAAATTAGCATTTACAAAATACTTGATAAAAATATCTTTTAAAAGTTGTCCAAGAGGTACATAAAATCAACCCAAAATTTTCATGATATTTCATTCATTCTTGTCACCTACAGATTCAGTTTTCTGAGCCTGTGGAGAAGAGAGAAAGAAATTCAATTACTATAGTAAATTGCCATTATGTACCTAAACACCCAAACTATCCTCACTCCTTTGATTTCTTACGTGCAACAGCTCAGTTTCCAACCTATGTCCATTTGACATTTATGCCACTGGAACAGGTCCAGCCACACACTTTTCTCAACTCATCAGTCCCAGCTTTTCAAAAGCAATACAGGCCTTACCTGTCAGCATCCATCGTTCACACTGAAAAGCACCACACTACCACCTGTTTCTATTCACTGCACACATGCTGAATGCTCTACCGCACCCTGAACTTTCACTGTTTCAATCTGCCCTTTTACTGACAGTGTGCTGGGTGGGGCACCTCTGGATGTTGAAACACTAACAGTTGAGCGAGAGATGCGAATCTGCAATAACATTATGGGCAATAAAAAGAAACATTATGAACATGCTAGCAATGTCTGAAAGGCTGAATAATTAAAAAACACTGATTCAATCGGCAGGAGGTATGTGTGGAAAGTACCTCTTCAGCTTTATTTTCACCATTTTCAGATGGTGTAGTACCTTCCTTTGCAGCTTCTTGCTTTTCATCCTTCTTCCCTTTAGCACCTTTGCTGGCCTTTGTTCCAGGTTCCTTCTGACAGGAGATTAAAAACATGGGCATAGACATTGTGTGAGTAGCCAGAACTCTACAGCTTGATTGAAAAAAACCTTCACATGAACTAAACTGCGAACCTTGGCAAGCTGTGCTGGACTGAAACAACCAACTAAAGGCTACCCGGAAAATGTAAATCCACAGAAGTTACACAGAAACCCTCAACATCTCCAGAAAACAGTGGTGTCTGTTTCTTTACTGTTTCTGCAAATCTACAGGGATACAAAACCCATCAGACTACTTTGGTAGAGCTGAGCTGTGTTATACAGAGGTATATAGAAGATCTGGAGTGAACAAATCCAATTATAGTATATTGAAAGCTTACTCAGCCAAGCACAAACATCACACTGCTCATGGAACAGCAATACACTTTCGATTAACATGAAATATTCAATTAGATTTTAAAAATTAAGCCTTTTTTTGTTGCCTGTCCTTTTGTTACTTTGATAACATCTGTGATGTTTGTTCCATGTCAATGAAAGAACCAACCAACACACTAGGGAGGCAAACACTGATAAAATTCCATCTGCAGCAACACAAAGCAGAGAATTGGTCAAAAGGAAAAATCCTAAGAGCTACAGCTTCACTTGGAGATTTGTTCTTAAACAATCTGTATGTTGAAGTCTACTTTTTTTAATAAATCCTTGCTCTATGTACATGTTTATGTTTGCAATCTAAAGGTTAGTAGAGGCATAGATTGAGGATTTAAAGTGCAATGGGATAAAAATTTAAATGGCATTGCATGTAATAGTTTGCATTAGTATTTAAAGTAGTTCTGATAAGCACTGGGGATCTTTCACGTGATCATTTGCTCCAAATTTTCCATGCCAAATGGCAATAGTAGCTGTGAACAGGGATATACTTCCCTTTATTAACTACCTTTCCCCACCATCCCCCATACAGGAGTGGCGTAGTGAGGAGGGAGCACCAGTAATCCCAGTTCCAAAGGCAGCCTGTACCACTCTTT
>NW_008651212.1:19166-30124 GCF_000695815.1 Acanthisitta chloris
TGCTTAATTTGCAAGCTTATTGATGGTATGAGCATAGTCCTAACTCTTCTAACAAAAGAACAAGCTAAGGACTTAACTTAGCAAACGCATGATGTGCAAGCTTTTAACACGAAATACTATCTCAAATCTGCACCATCTTTGGTTGTTCAGTAGCAGGTTCAGAGCACCCACTTGCTGTTTTCTGTTTAGGAGACCAAGAGTAATATACTCCTTAAAATGTGATCCAGTTACGAGTTCAGAAAAAAAGAGATTACTGTATTAAAAAGTTTGAGTAATGCCATAAAGGATTAAAGCGAACTGAAATGAGCTTCAGACATCTCTCATGTAGCTTCAACTGAGTCTGTAACACTGAGCTCATCTCACAACATGGATGTGAAACTGTATAAACTACCACATTTCCTTCTTTGTTAATACCCTTTCTAGGAGGGAAGCAAGATGGACTCAGCAATACTTTACTGGGAATTTCATATGATAAATCACTAAGCGTTTGAAGTCAGAGTTTTACTTTCACATAAGGACTTTGTATCCTGGTACTTGCACAACTGAGATATCAATAAAAGAACTTGAAAAACTGAAGTGTGAAGAGTGCTAGACTCAGTTTCCAGCATGTGGGGTTTTTCTTTTTCAATAAAGCAATTGCTCTTATTTAACATTCCCCTTAGGCACAAATAAATCTACAGTTTCTGAAGTACTTGATTTATATGCAGAAATCCTGAAAAGGTATTTCAGACACTAATAAGATTTTAATTTGACGGTAACTGGCCTAGAAAACCCAAACCATTCAATTTAAATATATTTAATTTCACCTTTAATTATAATTGTGCATTCTCAGCAACAGCCAGGCCTCAAGAACAGATAAGAGTTTCTCACTATGAAATGAAGTACTGCCCCTCCAGACAAGGAAACATGATGGCACTGAGTAATCTCAATTGCTAGATCTTGGGAAGAGCTTACTCAACCAAACCTGAATGTTTCAGGAAAGGTGTGGGAAAGGTAAAAATTCTTCTTAAACTAGCAATTCACTACAAACTAACACGGTCTGCATATCAAACAGGCAAGACATTTTCTTTGGGCCAGTAATGAGGCCAGGAAGGGGTGGAACAGAAAGAAAAGAATGATCTAATTTGTGGGTTTTTTTTCCAGGGAGGGGGGGCAGGGAGCTGCAGAGAGGGCAGGGGAGCCCATGCTTCAAAAAAATGCTGTGAAGTGAACTGTTTGCAATGCAAAGGAGGAGTATACTTCCTTACTATTGGCTACAATGACAGGAATTAAAAAGAAGAGTATTTACCTTCGTTGTTTTCCTTGGTTTGGGTTCAGGTTTTGGTGGAGCAGGTTTCTATAAAATATTTTTAGTTGCACAACATGTTAGACATATCACCAGAAGGCAGACAGCCACCTCCACACCCCACTTCCCCCCACACCTTCCCTTGCTTCCTGCTCAATAGTATGCATCTAGAAAAAGTCTGAAAAACCTCTATGCACAAATGCACCTCATCTCTGTACACACCTGTTTGCATTACCTCATTCAGCAAGAAGGGAAAGCAATTTGGGGACCATTCTAAGAGTAAAACATGGAGATTAGTAGTAACTGTTAAATAAACCAGTCAGCTACGTTCTAATAGAGAAGAGGAACTAAACCCAAATACTAGCAGTGGCATCAAATGAAGTCCTTGAAAGACAACTCTTTCTCCTTCCCAGAGAAACAGCTGCATTTCCACAACTAATATCAGCCTGCAAAATGATACAAAGTCAATACTGCACCTAACAGACAGTGTTGCACTGAGGTGGGGAAATATATCTTTTGTCAGAACAACCTGAAACCTGAAAACCTGAAACCAAGAAAACACAGATAACTTTAGTGCTACAGTTCTTAAATACCCCTCAGTGAGAATAAAAATTGAATCAAGCAAAATGTAACAAACCTGTTTGGTCTGAGAAACCATATGTGCCTAGAAAAGAATATACCAAGAGGTGCTATACATACTTACAGCTGACAGCCTTGCTGATCGTCTTGTGGGCTACAGGGGGGAAAAAAAAAAGAAAACATTTTTATAGGCTTACAGCAAACAGTATCCAAAGCAACATAATACCAGTCATTTCATGGTGACAGCATAGAATATGCCTCTAACACAATATGTGCCTATTGCCAAACACAATTCACATCTCCCTCATCACCTTGGACACTCAAAATCTTAAAAGGATAAAGTGATGTGAGAATTAGAAATAAAAATTGTTCAGGAAGTCTAACATCTAAATCCCCATGCAATTAAATGCTTCAGACACACACACACACACCTCCTTTTACAAGTACTTCTGAGGCCCTTTCTGTTCTATGAAAAGTCCAGCAAGTGTGACTACCTATGCACAGGACTCCAAACCTTTCTCATACATACTTGGAATTATGTTTCTATAACCTAGCAGATGCTACTTGTAATAGTGGGTACAATACCATCTGATTAACAGCTGAATAAAGTTAACGTCCTGCCCTAGAGGATATCAGAGTGCTAAAATTTCCAAACATGAAACCAAGTCCTTCCACTTCCTCAGTTCCCCACACACTCAATCCGAGTCCAGGTGCACAAAGACAGCTGCAGGATGAGAGGGAGAAATTATTTCTTCTATTTAAACACAATTCTCAAAAGGGAAGAATAAATCCAGACATTCTGCTTCTCTCCAGCTTTCTTTATCACTTCAACACACTTTCCTTATTAAATTTTATTTCACTGTTCTTTGTCATAAATTTGTTACGGAAGTCTTAGAAACAGTCATTAGCTTGTTAGTTGGTTCACAATATTTTTGGATGAATTGAAACAGATTAACTCAGTTACACAGCATGGTTATTAGAGTGAGTTAAAGTTCGGTCTATGTCATAAAACTGGAACCACACTTGTAGCCAAAACAAAGGGATAACTCAAATGCAACAAATATCCAACTTAACAGAGCTTAAAAACTGAATCAAAAATATCTTCTTAATTACGTGTTAAGCATTTAAGTTGAGCTGAAAAAACATGGCTGCACACACCCTGCAACAGGAAAAAGCTGTTGTTAATAGCTGAAGAATGCAGTAATTTGTATTCCTTGGAGCCATTTAAGTATTCTTAGTGGAAAGCAGTAGCGAGTAGTTCAAATCTGCATTCAGCAAAATAGAAGTCTTGTCAAAAACCACCTAAAGATATTTTCAGCTATCAAATATTTATGCATCATGAACAATGAACAGGTAAACATCTCTTATCTTGGCAGTTTAGGATATCAACTGCCTGTTAAGCAGTCTAGCATTATTTTACAACAGGTCAAACAAACCATTTCAGTTGGTCAGGTCATCAAAGATCTCCTGGTTCAAGGTATTTTCTTTTACAAATCTGCTTTCTTAACCAATGATTTCTATCTCTCAGCATTTAGGAACTGAAATGTTTTGTTAGCATCTACTTTTTAAAGGATAATACATTGGTTTAGATAAATTATAATTCTCTCCCACATCTCCAAACAGTCCCTGTTCCATGGCTGGTTTCACAGCAGGTTTGTTTGCCGTAAGAAAGTCAGCATAAACCCCAAGTCCTTAAAAAATGCCTGACAGCTAAGTAATTTTAATTCTCATTAGAGTTTGTATGCGTTTTGTGTTATCTGATTATAAGGAGGGAACTAGAGCCAAGTCAGCAAAGGTCACATTTTAATGTGATTTGGGAACTTTTATCCCCCTCCAAACAGCTGTACTAACCCAGAAAGTAGCAGCTTGCCCAATGGTCTGTGTGACACTGGCCCACTAGCAAACATCTAGGAAATGAAGCAGACAGAACAGCACTTTGCACTTTCCTACTGCACCTGATTCTGACAAGCTGAAGTTGCCAACTTTCCAACCTGAATATTATACACATATCACGTGTTTCATAGTCCCCAGGGACAATTTTCTCCACAAATTTGTCTAATCATCTAGTACTCATTTACACTTTCGGTTTCCCTAGCATCCTGTGGCAATGAGTTCCATAACAGGATTATGGACAGTGTGGAAAAGAAAAAGTAAAGCCTTCCCCCTCTGCTGTCTTTCCTTTAAACTTCCTGCCTCTTACTTTGATTAGATTTCTCTTGGGTTTGGGTTTCACGAGTAGTAATTCCCTAACTGCCTTTCCCTGTGTTACTAACTATTTTATTACAACTCCATTATATAGAAAGTAAAAAATCCTAGAAAAAACATGTTATTTGGTTTTTTAGATTTGGTTGTTTGTCTCTTTTTTAAAAGCTGCTCTGCATCCTCTGCTTGTCCCACTGTACTTGATATCCTTTTAATTCTAGCACGGCCTCTATCAGAAGTTCACTTAGTCATCCACATCTGAGAGCACAACAAATTCATCTTGTTATACACTGATGCTTCACTCTGTCCTCTAGGATTTCTTCCTATGTTCTAAACAGAAAGTAACTAGAACTGCTGACATATTCTAGTAACTATTTACTGCAAATCACTATTTCACAATTTCTCCTCTGATTAACAGCTGATTTGGTAACCAACACTGAGCCTTCCCCTCCCTCCATGTATTAATTTGCATTTCTCCAGATTGATTTTCTCTTGATATTTTATCATCTAGTTATCCACAACACAACAGTCTTCTCAGTCTCTCTCACTTCTGACTACCCTGATAATTTCTGTAAACTTCAGCAAACTTTGTCATTTCTCTAGTACCTCTTCTCCTAGATCATTAACAAATATATTCATCAGCACAAGCCCAAACAAAAATTCTTCCAATACTCCACTGATGGATCTCCTCCATTATGAAAATTAACTACTTCTCCATTCTCTTTTAAGTTTATGGTAGTTCAGTTTCTTTAAGAACCTGCTTTAGGAATCTAATCAAAAAGTGTTCTTTACATGGAAGTAAACTACAGAGCATGCCAATAGTTTACTGGCTATTCTCCTGTTCAAATATGCTCAAAGATTTAAAGGCAGAGCAATTAATTGTAATTCATCTAAATATTCACCTATTCTTTTCAAGGTCCTGATTTAACTTTGTCTGCCACAAAATGTGAGAATCTAAGAAAATGAATCCTCATAATTCTCTACCTGTTATTTAAATTCACATTAAGGGCTGTGACAGACAAACTAGCAAATATTACTGCAGAGATCAAGGTACAACCAGCTGTCTTCTTGCTTTCTCTGACAGAAGTTACTGTGTCTTTAAAACAAATTCAGTCAAAGAAAACACACAAATGTGTCAGCTGCTCCAGTTTGGAGTCTGGTATCTTAATTCAAGACACCCTTCCATCAGTCACTTAAGCTAAGAATAGTTTTGAAGTAGATTGGCTGAGGTGTGTGCATTAACCCTCTTCCTCCAACCCCCCAGAGACAGAGCAAACAGTTCCAGGCAGTAACATCCTACACTACTGCTACAAGATCCACCAGAGCTTGTTTATCAAAGCCCTACATGTTTCTGAAATTTATTTTGTGTACTAGTAAGTTGTATAAATCCTCAGTACACCAAAACCAAATTATGTCAGGCTGGCTACAAATGCAGTTTATTGTCATTATTCCCACTGAAAAAACCTCACTAGAAGTGGCAGAGAAATGCATAATTTTCTGATATGCAAGAGTGCAGACCTCCAGTTAAACAGTTACATGCCAAAATAAATTAAATATATATATGTATATATATACACACAGATATACATATACTTGCCTCTTGTTTAGTTACTTTTGCTGCATCCTTGCCTTCAGCACCCTCTGGAGACTGAAAGAAAACATTAAGTCAGTGTTTTTACTACAGGCTTAAAAGCATGCAGGCAACAGCAAAACAGAGATTATGGTGGAGACTGTTTTTTCTATACATTGCAACAACTTAAAGAAGCCTGGCAAATCTGCATTAGTATTTACAAGCAGCACTGTACCAAAACCAGTCTAGATTTTCCAAGCAAGAATTCAGGGACTGAACTACAGATACATAGGTATGGTATCACACACCATCCCTCAGTGGGCCCTCTACCCAATTCACTAAAGCATCCACAGGATCCAGTGGGAGCTCCACCTAATCAGTTGTTGGTAGCACAACAGTATGAACTGGAAATCTGAGGTTTGCTCCATGAGGTTTCTTTGAAACCACTGAGAAATATAACAAATTTTTTACCAAACACAAACATAACTAGTTATGAGATGTGATGAGATGAATCAAAGAAGCACAGCATTACTGAAATGATTTCTTTACCTCACTCCTTTTGCATCTCAGCCTCGCTCAGCTGAAAGTTTTAAAAGTATCTTTCCCTGATACCTCACCCCCCTCCATCAGAGGGGCAAAAATGAGTAAAACACCAAAAGGAAAACTAGAGACAAACATGTTTCTTTACAAGAACAAAGTAGCACCTGAACATTGTAACATGGTCTTCCAGAGGTACTAGAGAAAGCTTAGTTAAATTACAGGAGGCTGGAGGGGGTAAAATCAAGTTTCTGTCTTTTGTTTACAACTCAAGATATATTATTCTTATTTTGCAAATGACTGAGTTTCCACCTAGGAGCAAGTGGCTCATGGAAAAAGAGTGAGCAGCAGCAGTTAAAGAAGAACTACAAGAATGGCACGTGTTTCAAAAAGGCATTTAACAGCAGCAGCAAAGGCAATTTGGTTGCTGTTTTGCTTTTCAGTCAGTAAAGAAGCAGGCTAGTCATTTTTTCCTGTGTCTTTCCATTTCAATCTTAACCCAAACTTCCTCCCAGATTCGGACATGGATATAGTCATGATTTGGAGCAGAGAAAAATTCTGTCTAGTTTGCAGCATTTGACCATTGCCTTCTCCTGGCATTGGGCTCTAATACAGTTAGAGAAAGACACCCCCCACCAGGGAATAAAACGTGGCTTTGTTCCTGTGCTCTCTCCCGACAGAAAGGAAGCATGCCACAAAAGCAGCTGGTTTATAAAAAGCCAAGGACTGATCATCTAAGTAGCTTGAAAACAGCAGGAAGTTAAGCAGCATCGTGCAGCGTAGAGCAACTCAGAATAGCAACAGTCAGACATCCAAAATGGAGCCTGAGTGTTCCCTGTGCTCCTGCAGCCTCCACAGTCACCTGCAGGATTGCTCCGGGTCTGCATTTCTCAAAGCCTTTCAGCTTGGTTGCTAAAGAGTTGCTACAGCCTGATGGTGTGATGTTGGGGCATCAAAAGCCATAAGGAAAACGAATTCAAGTAGCTGCATGATCACTGTGAGTAACAAAGTCTTGTCTCCTACAACTTCCCTCTTCAGCTCACCATACAGGACATGTTCTGGGTATAGTTTTTCTGTAGTCTGTGAATTCATAACATCTGTTTTTCCTATAGGAATTTTCTCAAGTCTAAGACTTTCTCCTTTCCCTGAGAGGGAACTCGAATAGCATCCTTCCTGTCCTGGGCATCCATGTCTATGGAAGTTCTCTCAGCAGTCAAGAGACTTTTAGATTTACAGGGGTAGGGACAGAAAGACAGAATTAATATTTTCCTTTGGAAACCAAGCTGAAAAACTTATCATAAACTGAAGCTGATTGACACCCCACAGTCAGGCCATTTCACTTTCAGGAACCACAGAACTTTGAGACAGAGCTAAATTACCCAAAGATGGCACTGCCACAGGTCCATAGCCTTGCAGTAATTGCCCAGGAATGAGCTCTGACACTGCAATACTGCACACTTAACATACAATGATTTATTCCATTCTCTTTAGCACTAATGAAAGAGAAGACTCCTATATTTCTGACAGGCAGGGCAGTCTGATTCTAGATGCCAACACTATTGCTTGACAACAGATTAAATAAACTGCTCATGAGACTAATGTCAGGGAAAACATTATATTAAAATACTCCTAACACAACCACAACCTCTGTATACTAACTACTATGATAAATTGCACAACATACTTCAATTAAGTTAGCTAATTAGCCCAGCATTCCCTCTCAAGTTAGAAGATACAATGGCAATTCTGAAGGCCACATAACTTTCTCCATGGAGGGACATGCACAGTAGTAATCTCGAAGGTGTGAATAAGCAGCAAGGGGTTCTAACACGCTCTCATTGCCATTTCAGACCTGCTCCCTCCTCCCTGCAATCACTACAAGTCCAGGCGTTTGGAGGCTGTGCTATCCTCCCTTGGCTCCCAGAATCCTTGGCAGAGCTGCACTGGGAGGCCATGTCATGAGTAAAGTTATTGATCCAGCTGAAAAATAGCCTGCTGCTTAAACAAATGTATAAATATCATAACATACACACAAATTATAAATACATAGTCTTCCCTGCTCCAGCAGAATCATTTTACTGCACAGCTGCACAAACAATTGAGCCAGTACAACAGACAAGAATGCAGTGGCACGGGGCAGCTGCAGTCAGCCTGGGACTCCATCTACTCTGTCTATCTATTTCAGCTGACAGACACACCAAAAAAATATGTATGTCAGATATGGCTACAGCACATTTGTTAAAAAAAGGAACAGAAACTTATTTTCCCCTCTATGAGTTCTGCTTAGACATTCCAAAGAGTCCCAGCTGGTATAGTTCTTCATGCTAGTTTTTGCAGTACTTTCTCCTCTCCCTAGGGAAGAGATTTATACACAAATGGATTTGGGCCAAGCACAGTTCCCAAAGAACTTGGCATGCCACAAGGAGAGACTGTCTGCACTACGATCTGGAATCACAGGACTTACGAAGATACCAACAAAACCTTAAAGTCCTTGCCCCTAACTCTTCCACAGGAACCCTTCCCCCAGCTTTTGTCCTGCTGACAAACTACCGAGGGTCCTCTGGTTTCAAAGCGACCAAACGTCCTAAGTCACCCATCCCCTTGGCACGTTTTCCCCATGACGTAATGCTGTGGCTCACATATTTCACATGACACCCCAGTCACATCAGAATGCACCCGGGATACTGTGCCTTACATCGTAAACCACTCAGGAGCAGGACTGTCCACACTGCAAGTTTTGTGCAGCAAAACCAAAGACCAATACAAGCACTGAATCACTTGACAAGGGCAGCACTCCAGCCTCAGTAATTCTTCAGCTCTACTCTATCATATGCCTGTGCTATACTCATGAAGTAGTCCCTACTGGCCTGCTGTGCCTGACACTGTATGGATGCCGACAGGAGACAAGACATAGCATAAACAAGAAAATAAGAACACAGACAACAGTGATTTTTTTCCACAGAGGTACACACAAGGAAAGAATCTAACCAGCTACCTCTAAATATGCTTCTGACATTTAAACTAACAGCAAGTTATAGGTTCAGATGACCACGCATTGTGTCACATCTCAATTAGCACTGCATATTGGCAATAAGATTGTAAACAAAGCTGTAGCTAAGCTTTGTAAGATCTTTCAGAGCTGCATAACTTTCAAGCCACAAGATTAACCTGCAAAGTTATCAGCAATCAGTTTTTTTATTTTTTTTAAAAAATTTGCTATTACCCCACTACTTTTTAAGAACAACTCAAAAATTATTTCGAGTGAGTTGGAAAAAAAACAAAGCAATATTAATAGATGATAAAGAAAACTAAAAGAAAAAGAAAAGTAATAATAACATTGAGTTTGTTTGTATAACAACTCTTGCATTTCACCAGCTGTGAAGTACACATAAGAAGCAGTGTCTCCACACACCAAGGCAATACTGTGGTATCTGCAATGCCAACATCTTACAGAACTGTTCAGCTGAAAACAGAAAAACTAGATAACTGTTTTAAGGAGGTAATTCAATACAACATACAGGTAAATTACCTTTTTTAACTGCTCTTAAGGCTGGGTTACCTGGTAGAGATGCACCACAAAAGAAAGATAAAGCTTCAATTTTTCTAATCAAAACCCTGAAATATAAGCAGGATGTAATGAGAGGACAGTGACCCAAAGTAGTGAAGTCACTGATGTCTGTGAGAGATTTGAAGACATACACACGTTTGAACTTGCAATGTTCAGCTTCTGGATAAATATTTTTTTTGTACTATAATGAATGGATTGTACTATTATAAGGGAATACATTAAAAAGCATTAAGAATGAGAGTACAAGTACGTGAGAAGTAACAGTCAGTATGAAAGCTTGGTATAAAATTAAATAGATTGTTCATTCTCTGAAGGATCTTATTACTAGACGAAACTCAACACCTTGGCTCTGATGGGACAGAAATTAGTCTTTTCATAGCCACAAAAAAACCCAACCAACCAACACCCCCCCCCCCCAAAAAAAAACCCTCGATGCAAATTTCCTCCTAACTACCACGATAAGAAGTTAGAAAGTGAAAAGCCTTAGCTGCCCTGGCACATGAGCATTCTCTGTAGTATTTCCTCCCTTCTTTGCACGCTGTTTGGTTCAGCTACATCTTGATACACTGCCTGCAATGGGATTTGCCTGTAGATTTCCTGGCTTGCTGTTCTAGCTGCAATTTCCATGATGTAATGCTTTGGTCAGTCCTCCAACAGTTTTTTTCACCAGCTGAAGTAAGGTAAAAGCTTGCAAAAAAACCACATAGCACGAAAAGAAGATGTATCAAGTCCTAAGCCTTTTTCAGGGTTTACTGCACTATTTTCCTAAAATTTTTCCACCCCTCGTTTCCTTTTAGGTAGAACTCTGCAGTAGACTAAATTTAATGCAATGAATTATTTCCCCATACGTGCTAGATCTCCTAATTATTTGTCTTCAGAGCAGCCCTGAATTTTGTGCTGGTTCATAAATGTAATTAAAATGCTGTTTATTTCTTGGTTTAGATTAATCAAGACTACATGTTGACTAATTTAACACCAACCAACTCCTGCAACACCCTTCTAACCATTGTTTCCTCATTTAGCTCCCTCAACATCTTATCATTAACCTTTGTTTATAGCTAGTTCTTTGATCTGTTTTCAGCAGATAGAACAGAGCTCACTGCCAAGCCAATGTGAATTAACTTTGCAAGTAAAATTAATTCCCTCTAATAAATGCTTTAAGAAATCAGTTATTCTTCATAATATACCCCTTCATTTCTTTTCTTTTTTTTTTTTTT
>NW_008651212.1:30169-38579 GCF_000695815.1 Acanthisitta chloris
ATGCATGATGCTAATAAAAAAAAAGTAATTCTGCCAGAACCACGAGGGAAGTTCAGAATAAATCTGTCTAGTGGCTGGCTGGATTTTTTTAATACTTATCCAAAATTATATCTGTCTTGCTTTCTTCCAAGAAATATGAGGTTGGTTTTTTGTATATACACACAAAACCCACCAAAAAACCATCACCTTAAGTATTTGTTCTTCAAGGAAATAATATTTTAATATTTTGTTAAGAATTATTACAATGAAATACAATGTCATTTTTAGAATTTAAATCCCTCCATCTTACATCTATTAAGAGCAGAATACTTAAATTTTTAATTCTTTGGGGGAGAATGTCAAGATCATAAAGCTCTGAATAGACAAATGGTACTTAAAAGTTTAAATATAAAGACAAGCATTAATATCCCTGGTATTAATATGCTAATTGCATATTAATAGAGAAAAATTGGGGAAAACACTTCCTGATCAAAGTCTCCATTCTTTCTTAGAGCTTCAAGCCAGACAGTGTGACTCATTGACATGCATTGCAGTTTTAAGTAATATATAAGAAAACAAGAATACAAACAGCCTGGGTAGAAACAAAATCAGTAGGTTCAGACAACACATTTTCTTACATTCCTTAATTCTTGACAGGTGACTTCTGTGAGCTTTATGCTCTTCCAGACAAGGCAGCAAAGACAGTAACCAAGTGAGGACTGGGGTATTTCTAGATAACCAAAACCAGAGAAAATAAATGCTTTTCCAGAAGAGGAAATTCCTTCATTGTAGATTGAGGTTTTGCTATTCCCACTGAAAACAGGTCAAAGATTGACCAGTATAACTGAAGATGCATTTATATTTGATGGCATATAATAAAAAAAAAAAACCCTCACAGCTGGTTTGATTTTTATTTTTCCTTCCAAGCTTCTCTTCCCTGTAGTCAGTTGGGGGTTTTTTTAATATAACATCTTCTACCTATGGTAGAGTGAAGAAGTAAGAGCAGTTTCTAGAGGCTCAGATTTAAAAAACCCCAGCATTGTAATTTAAAATTAGACAGACAGTTCCCTTTTCAGACAGTGAAGTAATCAGCTGCATTTTGAAAAATACAGATCAGCCATGGGAGCAGTGAGCACAGTGCATTTGAAATCGTTCAGCTTCCCCTGAACACCAGATGTGAAAATTCAGCTAGGTGGTAAGTAAATTCTTGTCTCTATATTTCCTTAACCATTTACTGCCACCATAAAGTAAAAAGGCAGATTCAAAAAATATGATGGATGAAATCCAGTGCCTAATATTATTTTCCTGACCTTTCAAAGCTGATGACAGTTCTACAAGTGAGATGAAGCTGCTCAGCTCATTCAGGTCTACATATAGAGGCAGCTTTTAAAACCTTGAAGATTAGGTTCCAAAATCTGTATCTAAATATAACTGATCAGATCTGCAAAGCAAAACTAGCATGAAGCAATTCTGAAAAAAATAAAAAGTAAAAATTAAAAAAAATTATTTCATTTAAAGATAGATATTACATTTATACAACTGCTTTCAATAACAACTGATTCCTGAAAACAGCCACCTCTGACAAACAGAAGCACTCTGAAGGACTGAAAGAAGGTGTATAATTCCTCTCCTTCCAGAGATCATAACTGTGACAAAACCACAATAAGCTAGAAAAAGGGCATTTTTGCTGTTTTTTCAACTAATTGGTGCTACAGAACATCAAACCTCTGAGATGATGATGGCAGGTACCAAAGCCACGACTGGGACAAAGCCTTAGATACAAGATCTCTTACATCCCAGTAATAATTACAGCTGTGGTTCACAGGAGTATTGCTCTACTAGAACAGCCAGAATTGAGAGCTTCGGAGGCAACTTACATGCAGCTTCAAGAGGAGAATAAGCAAAATGTCTCCAAGAAAGCACACGTGGGATAAAGAAGAAATAATGCAGCTGAGATAAGGAATATTTTCCTACTACAAATGGTGCACCAATACCTCTCCTCAGCCCTGCTTGAGAGGCACAAAAACTGCAGAGGTAAAAAAGTCCTTAATTAATTTCCAACTATGGAAGCACTCCCTGATCCTACTCAGGTAGCATTAGGCCAATGGAAAACACTAGGTGGGGTGACCAAACACACCCAATAGTCCCAACAAAGCTGGTGTTGATGGGAGCATGGACAATACTTCTGTGCAGGCAGATTCCAACATTCTTAGGGATGACAGTATCTTATCTTTGCAGATTTCACTGTTACCAAGTACACCCACTCTTTACTATGGGAAGACAGGAGCTGTATCTCCAAGTTACAGGATTAATTAATTGAAAACTGGTAACTTCCAAAGACACCAAGGGGGAAAAACCCTCAAAATGAAAACCAAGCCCGATGCCTCCTGCTGCAAAGACACAATTTGAGCACTGAGTTGTTCTGATTATCCCAATGAATTAAAGAAAACTAGAAACTAGAAAGTTGGGGCAATCAAATCCCAGAATGCCTGGCTTCTAGTAAGACTGTTCTGCTCTTCCCCACCTCATCATTCCTGCCAATAAGCCAGCTTAACTCTTTGTGCCAAGGTATGGGAAACTAGATCAGCAAACAGGTCTGGCCAAAAACTAACTCAAACAAATATGATATCCCACAGGTTAAATCAGAGTAAGGACAGCAATGAATATCTAGAATTGCTTCTTCTTGCCTATATATGCCAACATATACATATTTCAACATATCTGTTGAAACTGTCAAGTCCCACATTGCCAATTTTGCTGTCAATAAGAGAATCTTACTTTCGTGTGCAGCGAGTTGCTCATTCCCAGCCTTACTCCCATCTAATAGGTTATCACACATTCATTTTGCCACTGTGCAGCACCTCTAACTTGGATCAGTAAAATGATCCAGGATTAAAAAAAGATTCCAAATCACATTCAAACCTATTCAGTAAACAAGCTTTAAGAGGATCATGGCCTGAAATGTAAGTCTGGCACATGAAAACACCTTTGTGGCTACTGGACCATGGGATAAATCTCTGTGCTAGCTTAGTGCAGGTAAAGAATAGAAAATGTATGGTGGCCATTATGATCCTCCAAAGCCCTAACTTCCAAGAGAAATTTCTGGATCTGATTTACATACACTCTATGCAAAAGACAATGTTACAATCCTGTCAAGCAAAATTCAACTTCATAGAATTTCTCTAAAAGAATGATACATTTTGGAACATACCAGGCCAATACACAGCTACTGCTTGGGTATAAAACAGCAAAGAGAGTGAAGTTTCTCAAGTAAGACAGAAGAAAAGCAGCCTTAAACTAAATAGCACATCCCTGCTACATTCCATTTAAGCACAGGACTCTTTTTTAAACTTAGCAACACTGATACTCTAGCATACAAAATAATAATACTGACCACACTGGAGTGTTGAACTACCATATATAAAAAAGAGCCTAATTAATATATTCAAGTATATCAATGGGAAGTGCCAAGATGATGGATCAGGCTCTTCTCACTTGTGGAAACCAATAAAACAACAGGTAATGGGCAAAAACTGACATGAAGTTAGAACTTCTTTAATGTGTGACTCACAGAGCACTGGAATAGATTGCCTGGAGAGGTCGTGGAGTCTCCCTCACTGGAGGTATTCAAGAACCATCTGGACACAATCCTGAGCCATGTGCTCCAGGATGACCCTGCTCCAGCAGGGAGGGTGGACCAGATGACCCACTGTGGTTCCTTCCAACCTTACCCATTCTGTGATTCTGTGACACATGCACCTAGTTACTCTCTACTCAGAGGTGAAGACCTACAAAGCAGATTGCACTAGTGACTACACCTCATCAGATAAAATGCCTTAATGTGCCCAAGGAGCATGAAGAATGATTTTTAATTGACAATTTAGTGAAACCTAAGAATTTTTAGGCCGCCCAGTCATTAAGTCCAATTGTATTTCAGCGTGGTCTAGGAAGAAAATGTACATATATTGTCATCAATTGCTAATAAATGAGTCAGATTTTTACAGACTTATATAAAATGACCAGAAATGTTTTAGATCATTACATTCTTGGTCAATGGACTTTTCATCTCCATAACTCTAAAAATAATAATTGCTAAAATGATATAATTAGCTCTTTCTCAGATAAAGTGTCTCTTTAATACACAACGTGGAAAAATATTTGCTGCATGTATTTAATAGCCCTTATTAATAGTAAATATCATTTGCTGCAACATGGCATAGCAGCATTCCTCAAGTATGTTTTTTCTTCAGTGACACTCAACACTGCTACACCATATTATATCTAAGCATACCATGTGCAAGTAAAGATTTTTGATCCTTGCTGCTTAATTTTTCTAGGAAAGATATGGATCCTCTGAGTTACTCTGGTCAACTGACTTGTTGGCCTACTTTGAGTAGGTCTGCTTTGAGTAGGCCAACTAAGCAGCTTTCAATTGCTTTTTAAACACATCAAGGTTTAAAATTCTCAACGGTTACAAATCCAGAACAAGTGATACAATTTCTAAAATTGTAAACGACAAAACATCCTTCTCTCTTCTATTAGAAGCTTCCTGCTGCTCTGGCACATCTATTCTGTTTGCCTTGCTGGAATGTTAAATGCATCTCTGTATAGCAATCGTTTTACCTGTCCCTGCAAAGGATGCTGGAGATAGATGCCCACCTGAGGACTCTGCTGGCAGGTTAGGTAGAAATTTGTCAAAGTTGGGGTATAGCAGTGACAGATGCAGAGATCATCTGCTGCTGTTGCCTAGCCTGTTTTCCAGTAGTTCCTAAATGCTCTAGAAATGATCTAACAGAAAAAAAATGCAAAGAGAAACTACCTTTTCAGAGCTCTTGACTTCTGCTTTTAGCTCTCATGGTCAAGGAGAAAGCAGTCAGCATGAAATGCAGGGGAGTTCAAGTGAAAGACTGGAGAGAGAAGTGGGACAGAATGGGAGCAGGGAGAGGGCAGCAGTCAAGACATCTGGATGTGGTAGTGACTCCCTTTTCCTTTCTAATCTATTACCACCTCCATGGTGTGAAATGAAATACAGAACATCCCCCACTTCCATGTCTCGCTACTAACAGGGTGTGCCTGGTTATGTTGTAGGATAAACTGAAGAGAGGATCTGCTACGAACCAAGAGCTTCCAACCCCAGTTATAAAACAACTAAATGGGAAGGTGCAGGTCCCCACAGCATCATTGGAGCTTTCTTCCTGCCAAATAGCTTCAAAATTAAAAAGAACCTTAGCAGAAAAAAAACACTGTGTTACACACATTATGTTGAATTGACAAGGACTGACACGCAGCTTAAGTACCAAAAGATGGAAAGGGACACAAAATGGAGCAGACCAGCACTTGAGTATACTTCATCCTGCTGCATCATGAACACAAACTCTACTGCTATTCTTTGCACAAGATCCAGACTTCATTCCATGGACCAAAGAGCAACAGCAGAAACAGTCTCCAGTTTCTATGTACATATCACAAAGCTGGAAAACAAATTTGGTAGTAACAACAAATGCATCACTCAAAAATGCAGAAGGTGCTTATTGGGAGGAAGAGAACATTCAGCACAGACACCTTAACCTGAGAACCCAAGATAAAGGGACCTTTTCAACAACTCAGCCATTTACTTCTTGACTTGTTTCCCCTATTGGTGGATGAGGAACAATATTTCTCTTTGAATACTCCTGACACCTCGGAAATGCAAACTCAAACACAGAAGAATTTCATGAAGAGAACTCAGTTTAGGTCCAGACAAAAAAAAAGGGCATAAGTAGAATTTAACAGCTCTTGGTTACTACATGTAAGAACACACATTTAACCCCAAGGATTAGAAAATACATTGATTAGATACCTGGTTGGCAAAGCAACTAGTAGGAGTCTCACAGAGAAAACATCATGTGGTCATGTAACTAATGCAATATGGCACCTTCTAACTTCTGCTAAAAAAGCAGCATTACAAGCAAAATATTTGGTGGGTTTGTTTCTCTACAGTAAATATAACTAGTACCTCTGACTTTAAGGAAAGTGAATTTGCATGACAGAACAGGAACCTGCCCCAGATGTTCCCTGTTACATCTTCACAGCATCAACTGCACCACAGAAACTAACATTCCTGTCTCCAAGGAGCCAGACAATAACCTACTGAAACGGCTAATTAGACCACAACAATTTTTATTTGTTCTGAAACAACAGCAATATTCAAAGATGTCACATAAAAAAAAAAAGACGACTTGAGAAGTTGCATTTAGTCTTCACATCTGATTCAACTCCCAAGTGTTATCAAAACAGAAAGTGAGGAGCAGGTGATGTTGCACAGATTCAGGTTAAAGAACAAGCTGGGTCATTTTGGAGTGCAATCCCAACTAACTGACAGGCTCCCCATCCAATACTGGACAAGTCACTGCTTGACTTATTAATATCCCTAAGACATGGGCACATTCTACTTCAAGAGGCAAGTGCTGCTCATCTTGATGCATGCCTATGCACATGGGTGTATGTGACCATACCATGAATCTTGTCATCAGGTACAGAATGGCTCTTCATCCGTTTATGGATAGCATCAAGATATTTTTATTGGGGTTGTTTCAAGGTCAAGGAGTTTTCCAATATGACCCAAGAGCTAATTCCAGAAAGACAAGCAACAAACCAAAACACCACAACCCATTTGAAGGCAATCCCTGCTATCAATACCACAAGCATCCTGGTTTATCCCACACTGGCATGCCATTCTTCTTGTGAAAGGCTACGTTCACACCACAACATGTTATTACAACAGATGAAGGGTGCAGAAATGTGACAGGAGTAGTCCAGAGTTCAATCCCTTTTTGCTTTAGCATAGTATTTAACACCATCTCAACACACAGTAGGTTTTCCCTTTTCTCTGTGACCCTCAAGCAATGAGTAATGATACCACAACACCCCAGGCCATAGGCCTCTAGAGAAGGGGAGACAGTCTGCATTTTTTTGTTCATATATTCATAATGACATAAGGCCAGGGACTCAGCAACTGACTTCAGTTTACATAGAGATGGAAAACATCTGAGATGAAAAGAAAAGCAAACAAAAAAGAACCAGCCACTTTAGACAACTACAGATATACAAGAACAGATATAGGTGGATTTAAGCCCTTTCTGCATTATTGATTTACTTACCCCCATAACTGTGAAAATTTCTCATTTTGACTTTTGATGTTTAGTTCCTTATAAAATTTCCCATGTTAGAGGCCTTTTTATAAGTTAGAAATTTTAACAGAAGAATTGACTATTAGCTGCAGGTGATGGTTTTGTCTCCATGTGGAAGCTAACCGGTGTAATTTTTCAGCCACTGCTGTATCACCAAGTTCTCACTCTGTGGATGTTATTCTGGAATAAAATTGACTGTTTTAAAACACTTCTGGCAATTCCACTTTTCTCAAAGAGTAAAGCCATTAATCATTCACTTTTCCTGGAACCAGTGCTTCCCAAAACCCAAACTTCATATATAATCTTAAAATGTAAATGTTTATCCATACAGTGCTGATCAAAATAAAATTTACTGTGCCATTAAAAATTCATCTCTATTGCTCTGATGCCATATGCAATGTTTTTATTATCTCCTACAAAAGGAGATATGTCCTCATGGACTTACTATTCAAAGACAGGTTCTCTAATAAACATTTCACAACAAACCACAAAAACCTACAAGGAGTGTCTTTAATTCCACTTAGGAAGGGCTGCCTGAAACATCTGCAGCGTAAGAACAGAAGGGCAAAGGAAACAGGGCAGGAAGTTCACAAGGTTGCAAAAGTTGTGGGGAGTCCTATGGACACAGCCCTAACCTTCAACTTCTTCTTGATGACAAGCAACGGCACTAAAAGCACAGAAGCACGTGAAGATGTAACGACAGAAGCGCAAGAGGAAAACACACCCAACATTCCCTGACTTCAAGCCCAGTTATTCCAACACGGGCAACCAACCCCAGGGTTGTATCCATTTTCAGAACCAGAATGAGGCTCTCAACTATGAATTAAATAATTCAGCAGCATAGCTGACCATCTGACATTTTGATACCTCCCACGAGGAACAAGCAAAGGACAACGGCTAAACACTCCTACCTGCCACTGAACCATCTCCAGCAACCATGGAAGGCATCATCTACCTGTAACTATTCAAACAGATTTAAGACCCAGCCCAGACACGGTGCAGGTCACAGGTGACATTTGGGCAAAACACGAACTGGCTGACCTAGTTAAAATGAAAGGACTGCAGCGATCATTTTTTTGTCATCGCACGCACGAGTGTCAAGTCTCTCGTTACACTCCGTGAGCGCCCGCGGAAGGCAAGTTTTGGGCGAGGATTTGGGGCGGCAGTGCCGCCCACCCGCGGGCCGAGCGGGGAAGGGAGGGACAGGACACCCCCAGGCTCCGCCGGAGAGCTCCGCACGGGCTCCGCGACCAGCGGCGACG
>NW_008651213.1:0-251 GCF_000695815.1 Acanthisitta chloris
GCGACAGGACAAGGCTCAGGTCTCTCTCCACCTCTTCCTGATGCGCAGGAAGGAGCACAGGAGTTGGAGGGAGAGGAATGTATTTAAAACACATGGTAGCCTCTCTTCATGCTCTGGCACCATCAGGCTGTCTGTGAGAGTAACCAGCTGATCATCTGCTTTACCATCCTGGATTTGTGTGGCTGAGTCCAGAGACCCTTCGGTCCTTACCCCCTGTCTCATTCCTGCAGGTTCCTAACATGGCAGGGGCA
>NW_008651213.1:292-13148 GCF_000695815.1 Acanthisitta chloris
GGCTTTAGCCCTGGACAGAGCCAGGTCACCCCCCAGGACCATGAGAAGGTAAGAACAAAAGGGAAAGGGTGAGATGGAGGGAGCAGCACTTTCTGTGGCAGGGACAGCCCTCCCTGGCTCCGGTAACCCCTGGCTGCTCTGGCAGAGCACATCTCTGACCCCCTTTCCCCACAGGCAGCACTGATCATGCAGGTACTGCAGCTGACAGCAGACCAGATCGCCATGCTGCCCCCGGAGCAGCGGCAGAGCATCCTCATTCTGAAGGAGCAAATCCAGAAGTCCACAGGGGCACCCTGACAGGTAATATCCTTAACCCTGCCTCAGCCTGTGCCTGTTCCCCTCCAACAAATCAGAGCTGCCCAGGATGGGGCTCTGCCCTGCTCTGTCCATGCTGGGCTCATTCTCCTCTCCTTTCTTCTGGCAGGCATGTGGTGGAGATGCCGTGTGCCTGAATAGAGGTGATGCTCCGTGGCAGCTGCTTCCTGCCTGGGCTGATGCTGCATTTTGGAAGAGGTTGTGTCCCCCTCATTGTTTTTCTCTCCAATTCATCATCTTTTTTTTTTTTTTCCATGTGTATATTTTTTGATGTTTGAAATAAAGTGGGAGGAGGGTTTGAGTAAATCCATGTCTCCAGCTGCTTTGTTTGGTCTCTCGTGGAGGCCAGAGTGGGAGTG
This sequence comes from Acanthisitta chloris, assembly GCF_000695815.1. Taxonomy (NCBI): domain Eukaryota; kingdom Metazoa; phylum Chordata; class Aves; order Passeriformes; family Acanthisittidae; genus Acanthisitta; species Acanthisitta chloris. The sequence continues at coordinate 967 of NW_008651213.1, forward strand.
TTGGGTTCTGGGAGCAGTCTGGCCTGGCTTCAGTCTTTTCCAAACCATTCACCATCCTCCCTCCTCCTCAGCATCAGAGCAAGAGCTACTCATGGAATTTCTTGCACTGTGCTATTCACCGGGGCGTAGGTGAAGGGCAGGACGGGGAGCTCAGCTTTCTGTCCCTGCCAGCAGGGCAGGAAGGGATCCATATCCGATTGCAGTATCGCTTACCGTGCCAGCCTGCTCAGCGAGGGGGGTTTTCCCTCCTCTGTGCAGGTGCTGCAGCAGAGCTTTGCATCAGCTGCAGCTGGAGCTGGCCTGTGCCTGGCTCCAGGTGCAGGCTGGCACTGGGGGGGGGGGGGGGTGAATAAGCCCCCCACAGAGGGGTGTCTGACTCTGCTCCCCAGAGTGTTTGGTATTAACCAACTGTTTTATTGCAGCTCTACGAAGGACAGAGTGTAGGCTCCTTCTTAACCTGCAAGGCTGAGTCATCAGAGGCTTTCATAGCAAAGAAATGCAAGTTTAATTACACAAAGGACTGTTTAAACCCACAGGGGCATGTTTGGCCCCCGAAGCCTGCTCGGCATGGCCATGTCCCATCCCCATCCCGTAGTTCTGCCCAGCCTGCTGGGCACTCCTGCTGCTTCCTGCTGCTCCAGCAGCACCATCACAGCATATGTCTCTCTTGTCCCAATGACAGGGCCATGCAGAGCTGCAGGCCCACTCACTCCATGAGGATCCCTTGTACTACAGGACAGGGAGGCAGCAGTCTTTGAACCTGGAATTTCTCATAGAGAAGGAGTTCCTTACTGTGTCTTCCCTGGCTTCAGTGCATGCGCAGGTGCTCATCCCTGGCCTTGCTCTGGCACAGGGGGTGAGACAAGACAGGCAGGGTCCCTGCCTGCTGGGGCCCCAGCCTTGCTGCCACTTAAAAGTTCTCCTTGTTGAAGTAGAATTTGACCTTTCTGGGGTCCAGGCTGGAGTGCTGGTGACAAGACTTCTTCAGGCTCTTCGCCAAGGCCTCTGGCCCACAGAGGAACACACCAACCACTGACCTGCACACAGCACAGGGATGTCAGCACTGAGTGGCCTACGCAGGGAAAAGTGATGAAAAAGTACTTTGGGGTGCCTGCAGAGGACAGCACACCCCTCTCAAAGCTGGCACTGCCCATCCTGGCACTCAGTGCCAAGGAAGAGTGGGTTCCTTCCAGCTCTGGCTGCCCAAACTTCCTGCCCAGCTCTCACCTGGGGTGGGCTGCAGCCACCGCTGCGAACTCTGTGTTCCACATGGGCCGCCCAAAGCTGGTTTTGTGCCTGAGGCCTGTCACTGTGTCCGTAGAGGTGTCAAAGTGGAGCGCCACGTTGTTGGCCTGGGCAGAGCAGGGATGTTGAGGACCCCAGACACCACCCGTGAGCCCACCTTCACCTCATCAGGAAAGAGCATCCGTTGCCAATCCCATTAAACTCTGTTCCTGGACTTCGTACCTGAAAACCGTGGTGCTTGCCCTGCCCCTCCTGACTGACTCTGCCTCCCCATGTCCCCTCCTGCAGCCATGCCAGCCCATGGTTGACTCACAATGCTGTTGTTCCAGCCAGTGAGGAAGAGGCGATAGGTGAGGAAGTCTGCCTTGCCTGACTCAGCCATCTTCTGCTCCAGCGAGGCAAGCAGGTCATTGAACCAGGCGAAGGCTCCTGTGTCCCGGCAGAGCCAGTAGAAGTAGATCTGGGATGCAGGGGCAGGGGGGTTGCTCAAGGTGGGGCAGAGCCAGAGGGGTGGAAGGATGCAATGCCAAGGACTGGGAAGCCCAGCATGGAGAAACCCATGGCTGGTCCCATGGGACACCCTGTACCTTCTTAGTCTTGAGGGTCTGGTCACCCTGCTGGAACTTGTACCAGATGGACTTCAGGATGGAGGCAAAGGGGGTGACACCAATGCCTGCTCCCACCAGCATGGCCACCTCATACTGGAACACATCTTCACTGGCTGTGCCAAAGGGACCATCCACTTCAATCCTGGCCAAGAGAGCACCTGCGTGTGAGGTATGGCCTCCCCAAATCCCTGGGGTGGCCTCTTTGGGCACTCCCTAGCCTACCTGGGCATCTTCAAGTTCTGCTGCTGGAAGGTGTCGATGAGACGCTCCGTCCAGTCACCACCCACCCGAACGTGGATGGAGAAGAAATCCTCCTCGGGTGCAGAAGTGAGGGTGAAGGGGTGCCACTCCAGTGGGGAGATGGCAGAGCAGTTGACGAAGATGTACTGCCCCACCTCCATGCGGAAACCTTTCTTCTGCATCTGTAGCTCCAGCACACGGGCAGGGTGCATCACCACCTGTGGGGCATGGACAGGGATCAGTGCCCAGCCTGGCTCCTGTCCCTGGGCAAGGGGCTGTGGCTGCAGCCCCTGCTGCTTTACCACGGCCACCACTGCGAGGAGCTGGGCACGGGTGGCTCCGAGGGAAGGAGCTGGGGTAGGCACAGGCTGCTACACCACCCACCTTGGTAACAACAACCTTCTGCTGTGCACGCCAGACCCGCAGGAGTCGCTCAAAGAAATAGAGGAGGATAGGGGCCAGAACCCACTTCCAGGACTGTAAGAATGAATGGAGGAAAGCAAAGGATTGGGGAGGGCCAGGGCTGGAGCATCCCAAGGACATGGGAAAGGCTTCTTGCCTCGCAGCCATCCCAATGCTGCCTTACCTCAGCAGGGATGCTCCCAAACTCAGGGTCTTTGCAGCAGTCATGGGTGCAGTTCTGGTCCCTCTGTGTGAGATACTGGGCGCAGCGGTGGGGATGCACCTCTGCCATGCTCTTCTCCGTCTGCCCACGTACCATCCCTCTGTGGAGAGGTGAGGGGTGAACCTGGGGACAGCTCCTGCCCCCCAGCTCGGGCTGAACTGTGCTGCATGAGGCTGACTGGGCTAGCCTGCCCCAGGAATGGTAGCGCACAGTCCCACTGGACTCTCCCCAGGGCTACCCCACTAGGGGTCTGTGGCCACTGCCCCTCGCTGTCCTGCCCTGGGGAGTGGTGAGGAGCCTTACGCGATGCCGTGGATGACAAGGCCAGCAAAGTAGATGAGGAAGAGGAAGTAGATGAGGAAGAGGTGGTGTGTGTACCAGAAGACCTCGAAGTAGTTCCTGCGGATGAACTCGGTGGAGGATGTGACCATGAGGATGAGTGCCAGCGTGATGATCACCCCTGTCAGCCCTGGGATGGTGGTGAAGGCCACGTACTCGACGGTCTGCAGGGGCAGCAGGATGGGTTAGGTGGGCAGGGGATGGGTGGTGGTGGAGGGCTGGGTGCTGAGGCCGTGCTCACCGTTTCGTTAGAGTGGATGGGGTTCAGCCACTTGTTGCTACCCTTCTGGTGCATCTTGGAGAGGACAGCGGGGAGGCTGCAGTCGGTGGCTTGTTGGCTCTGGTTGTAGCGCTCCAGGTTGAAGAGGTGGGCGATGGTGTGCACAGCTGGGCAGGGGACAAGCAGTCACCCACCTGGCTGCCCCCCAGTCCCCACCATGCCCTAGCCCAGAGTGGGGCAGTACCTGTGAATAGGACCAGGGCATAGGCCACCAGCTTGTGGAAGGTGAGATTGTGGTCCAGCTGCCTCCGCAGTGTCCTCCTGCAGCACTGCAAGGAGAGGCAGTGGTGTCAGGATGAGGACAGGGACAGGGATGGGGACACACTGGCCATGTGCTGCGGGGCACTCACCGAGCAGGTCCCACGGAGGAAGGAGAGGAGGTTGCGGCAGACGGGCAGCAGGATTAGCATGCTGTTGAAGTTGAGGCACTTGGCTGATCCTCGAGCCCAGGCCAAGGCAGACTGGGGAGAGGAGGGGGGTGAGCACTGTTGTCCTGTGCCACAGCTGGGGAACATCCACCTGCACCCATCCTGCTCCCCATGGCTCCCCTTTGCCCAGCATGGGGTTGTACCAGGACTGGAAGAGGATGGGGCCAAGAGATGCTGAGCTGGGACTGAGTGATGCTGGGGGACAGAGAAGGAATGATGCTGGACTGGAATGGGGACTGGGAGAGGGTGATATGGAGTCAGGAGCGGAGGACTGGGAGGGAGTGATGCTGGGCTGCTGTTGGGATGGGACCAGACAGGGATCATGACAGGGACCAGCATGGATCAGCATGGCATTGTGTGGGACAGAGTCATGGTGGGCTGGAAAAGGACAGGACAAGGAAGGGACATCCTGCAGCCCTCACCCCACCACAGGAGGGCTCCATGGGGCCCACGTCCAGTGTGCTGCAGAGGAGCACCTTACCCCGAGGATGGCCCTGGTGTAGAAATACCGCGCATCCTGGTCAAAGAACAGAAAGTAGTAGGTGAAGAGGAAGATGTTGATGCCCAGCCAGGCTGCCTGTGGGGGAAAGTCACAGCCTTGTGAGGGACCCTGGCCCAGGAGCCTCTCACCCCACAGAACTCTGGTGTGGGTGTAGCCAGAGGATGTCAGGACAGCACATTCCCTCCTGTTTCCTTATGAGCTACGGCAGCATGCACAGGGCTGGGGCACAGGGCCAAAGGTGTGAGAGGTGTGGGAAACTTTCAAAATGACTCTCTTGTCACCCACAGCCCTGTGCATCACCCACACAAGGAACGAAGAAAGGTATGAGCAGGCAACGCCCATGTAACGGGAGGGCAGGTCCAAGGGTGGTCGTGGCTGTGTGTGGAAGACTCTGGGGCGAGGAAGTTTTGCAGGGAGCTGACTCACCTGGCCCCACTCTGCTGCCATGCCCTGCCTAACCCTGCTGCACCCCACACTGGCCCCTCTCACAGCCATTGATGTTTTGCAGAGCTCCCAAAAAAACCACTCCGCCCTGTATTTGAGGTTTTTTTTGTTTTGGTTTTTTTAACCTAAAAAGATGGAATAGCCCAACTGTCTGCAAACCCCTATTTTCCCATGCATTCACAGCTTGTCACTCAGTGCTGAGCAGCTGATGGGTCCAGCCAGGCAAGTCCCGTTACACCAGTGATGCCACAGCACAGCACAGCACGGGCAGGTGGTCCCTATGGTGCTGCCTCCTCACCCCAGCACAGGCTCTCAGGGAGCCTCCTGCTCTCACAAGGGGAGAAGATGCATGTGGGGGTCTCCCAGCCAAAGTGGCCGGGCAAACCAGCAGCATTTTAAAGTTTTTTCAGGACCCCCCCCCTTTCCTTTGTGTTGTATTTTCCTCAAGATTTCAGTTATCCTAACCCCATCCCTCCCCTGGCTGCTGATTGGGTGAGCAGAGGGGATGCTTGTCTCTCCCCATAGCCCATCCCCAGGACAGCCCATCGACCCCCATGAGCCCCCCATAGCCTCCCACACTGCCCTACCCCAACGATCCCCTCAGCCCCACACACTCACGAGGACGGCGGCCGAGAACCAGTGGTTGACCAGCCAGTTGCCCATGGTGTCACTCCCTCTGCCTGCTGCTGTCTGTCTGTGTCTGCCACTGCCTGCCCGACGTTTTATGGAGGCAGCAGGCGGTGTGGCAGCTCTGACTGCGGGAACAGCACCATGGGGACTTTCCCCTGAGAAGCCTTTGAGGAAATGCTGGTGGTTTCAAAGGCCATCTTCCAGGAAGGCAGGGCTGACCCCACTGGCCCATTCCAAAACCAGCTCTCTATCTGAGGGGTCCCCTTGGCCCCATGGCTGGGTGCCGCAGGGTGTCAGGTTGCTCGTCTTGGGGTTTTACAATCTTTGAGGACAAAAATGGGCTTTTTTTTAAGTTAGGAATTTCCTGGTGGGAGGAACCTGTGGAGGATTGATCCTGTGCCCGGCTCAACAGATGTGCTGTTCCTTGGCCTCCCTCACCAGCCTTCACTGCCCCTGTTTTACTGAGAAAACACCAAAGGAGGAGAAGCATCCCAGGGGTATGGACTGCGCTTGTGCCAGGATCTGGCCCGGGAATCCATTACAGGGCAGGTGAGTTAAGACTGAGCACCAGCGGTGCTGCACCTCTGTGGGCACCACAGGGGTGATGAGCACCCTCAGTCTGGCACCCAAACTGAGCTAACCCCATAAATGGGTGCTTGGGGGGGTCACACTCCTGGTTTGGGGTCAGGATGCCTGGATCCCATCAGCATCCCCACCTTTCCCCTTGTGCCTGCCTTCCACTACAGGGCCCTAAGCTCTGCAGCACCCAGTGCTCTACCGGGGAACAGCAGCCAGTGCTGGGGCCCTGAGTCTGGAGGAACAGGTTGGACAGGGTTGCACCTGCCTGGCTGCTGGGTTGCTCCTGGCCTGTAGCCATGGCCACACTGACAGAAACACAGGATCAGGCTGGTCCCCATCCCACCATGCTCATGAGTCTTATCAGCTCCTTCGAGGGACTCCCCCACCCTCACCACTTCCTGCTGCTGCAGCCTCGTTCTGGTGCCCATGAGGACTATGTGGACATCAGGTGTGTGCACCCATGACAGCCTCGGCGGGACGGTCCCCACCCTCCACGTGAGTCACCAGGCACTTGCCAGCACCCAGACACACAGCCAGAGCAAAGTTTCTTTACTGCTTAAAACAGCCCCACTGGTACCCATGGCCCAAGGTCACTATATGCTCTGTAGTGGCAGGAGGGGATGTCAGGGCACCCGAGGGGCTGTGCACTGCACAGCAGTCAGCTTGTGGCAGGTGGTTTGGGCACCCCATAAGTCCTAGAATCACGGAACAATTTGGGTTGGAAGGGACCACTAAGGACCACCTAGATCAACCCCCTACCATGGATGGGGACAACTAGACCAGGTTGCTCAGAGCCCCATCCAACCTGGCCTTGAGTGTTTTCAGGGATGGGGCATCCACACCGTTGTGGGCAGCCTGCGCCAGTGCCTCATCACCCTCATTGTAAAAAACTTCTTCCTTGTGTCAAATTCAAATCAAACCTCCGTTATGTCCATATGCATTGTCCTGGGCAGCTGGACATACTCGTATGCCCCTGCTGCCATGAAGACACACTCTGGGACCTGCTGCCTCTGCAGGATCAGGCAGCAGCTGGTTCATGCCGCATGCATCCTCTGGCTGCCAGTGCAGCCCAGTGCTGCCTGTTCCCATGTCTGCAGCTGCCTGGAGGTTCCAGATGTTGACTTGATGTGCTGGTTTGAGCTGGAGTAGAGTTAACTTTCTTCACAGAGACTAGTATGAGGCTATGTTTGGGTTTTGTGCTGAACACAGAGTTGATAATGCAGAGATGTTTTTGCTATTGCTGAGCAGAGCTCACACAGAGCCAAGGCCTTTGCTGCTTTCCATACTGCCACGCTGGCAAGGAAACTGGGGATGCATGGGAGATTGGGAGGAGACACAGCTGGGACAGGTGACTCAAACTGACCAAAGGGATATTCCATACCATATGACATCATGCTGAGTATATAAGGTGGAATAAGGAGGAAGGGGGGACATCTGGAGTGATGGCATTTGTCTTCCGAAGGAGCCGTTACACGTGATGGGCCCTGCTCTCCTGGAGATGGCTGAACACCTCCTGTCTGTGGGAAGCAGTGAATTAATTCCTTGTTTTGCTTTGCTTGTGTGTGCAGCTTTTGCTTCCTCTATTAAACTGTCTTTATCTCAACCCATGAGTTTTTGTAGCTTTTATCCTTCTGATTCGCTCCCCCATCCCGTTGGTGGGGGAGTGAGAGGCTGCGTGGTTCTTGGCTGCTGGCTGGGGTTAAACCCCGACACTTGGCTGTACCTCAGACAATGCTGTGCCTCACACCAGGCTCCAAGGGTACCTCGAGGCACAGAGGGGTCCCTGGCGGGTGTCGGTGGCAGCAGACGCAGTGCAGGAAGTCAGCGCTCAGGTTACCAATAGCACACAGAGGAAAGAGGGGGAGAAGACGAGCATGAAGCAGATGCCCAGGCAGTAGCCGAGGAGCAGCTGCACGACCAGAAGTGGGGTGCAGAAGTTCTCATAGACATCCGTCTTGAAGAAGTACCAGAGGATGACGAGGGCTGTGTTCTCCAGCAGTCGGACCACGTAGTATATGGCCAGGCAGCCCCAGTTCTGCGACTTGTCGATGAGGTCCCGGTCGGACAGCTTGAGCTGCACGGCCGACCAGCAGAACATATTGATGCTGGCATAGAGGAGGGTGAAGGCACAGAGCACCACCACCGTGTCCACGCAGCTGAAGTTCTTCTCGATGTTGTCGGGCAGGTGGGTGCCGCTGCGCCAGAACTGCACCCAGGGCAAGAAGAAGACCACCAGCAGGTTGGCCAGGGCGATGGGGATTATCCAGTGCTTGAAGACGGTGCTGAAGAGCACCAGGACAGCCACGCGGGTGGAGATCTCCAGGCTGCGCCACAGCACGATGCAGAGGAAGGCCAGTGGCCGCAGCTGGACCTTGTAGTCATCGTACTTGACCTGGATAGCCAGGATGTTGCAGACAAGAGCTCCATAGGTGACCGACACCAGGCAGATACCCATGAGGACAGCTGCAGAAGGAGAGAGAGAGCAGGGGAGTCAGGCAGCGTCAGGGACCAGGCTGTGTGTCCAGCCTCTCCACTGCTGGGGGTGCAAAGTGTGAGGTGCCAACCCCAGGTGGGAAATATGGGGTACTAATCCCATGTAGGAAACATGGTGTGCCAACTCTGGGTGAGCAGCACAGGGTGCCAAGCACCAGGGATTGGAGCAGGAGGCTCAGTGTGAGCACTGCTGGGACAGCTCATGGCTGGTTGTGACAGCTCTCATGATGAGGTGGCTGTGGCAGGGAGCTGCCAGCAGCAGGAGGCTCTGCTCCCAGATCTTCTCCCTACACCAATAAACCAGGAGCCTTTGCCAAACTGGGGCCATTCCTGTGCTTGAACCATGCCCCAATCCCCTTCACTGTGCAAGAAATGCTGCTCAAGGGCAAGTGGGGCATGGTCTGTGCTGTGAGTATCCCCTCACCCCAGCCAAGAGCTGCACCACTGTAGCCTTGGCAGCATCCCAAGAGCCAGCCTCATCCAGGGGCTGCAAAGCCAAGGTCATTCATAGGGAATGCCTGCAGCTGTTCACATTTAGTGCAGCCAGGAAAACCATAATGGGCAGAAAGGGAAGCATGTGCCTGGTCCTATCCATGCTGGCTGCGAGCTGCAGGGTTGAGCTGATACCTGAGCTGCAAGGGAATCACCCAAAACATGTCAACCAGGATTTGCTTCCTGCATCTGTTGCTGGAAGAGCATGGGGGCTTATCCTTCCTGTGCTGCTCCAATTGCCCTAAACACCTTCACAGGAGGCTGCAGCCAAGTAGGGGGTTGTTATGGGGAACCTCCCATTTTCTCTTTTCCATGCGCCTGCCATGGGCACAGAGGGCAAGGTCTGAGCTCCCAGCACTGCCAGAAGAGCAGATGGATGAGAGCAGCTCCTTCACCTGGCACTGCAATTGGAATGGTGCATGAGCACGCCTGCGTGCCTGGCTCAGTAGCATGCTAAAGTGGGAGTTAAAAGCTTCCTCTGGCACATCCACCCCCAAGCACATAAACATCCTGAGAACAGGCAAGGGAGGCCGGGAGTGGGAGCGCTGGCAGCTCTGGCTGTTGGGAAAAGCACAAAAAGAGATCCAATGGAGAGACTGTGGGGAAGCCAGAGCCCGTGTCTAACTGGAAAAATCTAACAGAGACTGAGCAGGCTGGGGCAGGGACATGATATTTTTATGGGACAGGACACTTGGGGATGGCACAGCTCCACAGGGCAGATATCCACAAGCACTGGGGCTAGGCGGCCTACTGCCTCAGACATGGCCAGCTCTTCCCACTGTCCCCAGCCTCACTGTAAGCTGGAAAACAAAGTGCTGAGTGTGGGGATGGATTAAGTGCCCAAGCTCTGAGGGCTGTGTCCCACATTTAGGGGAGTCCGGTGGCAGTGGTGCCCCCAGGAATGACCGTTCAGATTGCTTGGATGCCACATCAGCACACACAGCTACGGAGCTGCCACTGTGCCCCAGTGAGGTTCCTGGGGAGCCCACGTGCCAGGCACCCTTACCTCGGGCAGCAGGGATGTACTTCTCCAAGACACTGATGTAGAGCTGGAGGGTGAGCTGTGGGGTGGAGCCCAGGAAGGCCTGGATGACCGCCATGCGCTTGAAGGCGTTGCGGTGCGTGGCCAGCCGGCGCTCCGAGCCACCCACCTCCCGCTCCATCTCCACCTCGTAGCCTTTGCGCAGCCAACGCTTGCGGGTGATGGTGACATAGGGCTCCTCCTCCCTCCCTGACCAGCAGTACACCAGCAAGGCCTCCATGCACCTGTGGGGACACAGCAGTGGTCCCCCCACCATCGGTCATCCCACAAGACTCCCCACTTCCCTCGAGTCCCACTCCCAGCACCTCCAGCACCCCCTTGCCTTGGCCAGACCCTGCTCTTGCTGGGGGCAGCCCAACTGCTTTGGGCAACTCTCCAGCAGTCCCTGGCCCTGGGATGGCAGGATGACTGCAGGGTCACATCAAGACCATGGGGATGCCCAGTGGACACTCCTTTTCCAGCATTCAGGGTGAATCATGTGGGGCAGGAGGACAACAACTATCCCAGTGAGTGGGACAACAGCTGCTGCAAGAGATGCAGCATCCAGGGTATGGAAACACTCTGATGTAGCTACAGCTACAGGAAGGGGTTAATCACCCTCGGGCTCTGTTTTCCCAACTGGCAAAAACCTCTTCCTTTAAGCAGAGGCAAGAGAAACTCTGATATTGTCTTTGATCTCTCCTCTTGAGCAGAAGAAGGCTTCCACGCTTCCTTCTTGGTGGGGACAGCAGGAAGGGGAGTGCAGTGTGAAGTCGTGTGTGACACTGGCAGATAAGACAGTGCTTCCTCAGCCCCTTCCCTGTGGGGCACCCTCACGTGCAGGCACGGAGGGGATAGCTTTCTCCCATGCTGCAAGGGCAGAGGGACCCTCAGTCCTTCTGCATACAGCCATGGGATGGGTCTGTGTGGCCAGAGGTGAGCGGCAGAGGAGGACCCATCCAACAGGTTTGGCTCACGCCTGGGGACCAGCTGGCTCTGACACCAACAGGATGTCATTATTTAGGAGTGCTCATTAGGACAAGAAGTTGCTCCATATTGGACACAAATGGAATGAGGTTTTTGGGTAAATTCTCTCACCAGATCAGGCCAGAGCTCATGGCTCATCGTAAATGTAACAGGAAAACAGTTTCATGCAAAGGTCCCGCTTCAAGGGCAGTCCCAGTTGTCTTACGGTGCCCTGCCAGACCTTCTCAGCAGGCTGAGCTCCATCTCCAGCCTCCCCTGGGCAGCTCTGGCTGGCTCTTGAAGCCACTAAACACCACCGTAACATCTCAGACAGCCAAGGTCGGTGTGGTGAGAGCCGTGACACAACCAGGAGCCAGCGTGGGCTCCTAGGCCACCTCTGAAGATGAGATGTGGTGATGGAGACGCCTCCGGCACTCTGCTTGTTTCCGGTGATGGAGGAAGTGTGATGCAGGCTATGGTGATTTTGCAGCTGTGTGGGAACAGAGTGCCCCAAAACGTGGCTGTCCCTGGGGAAGGAGCCCCATGCAGATGGTGCCTCTGCCACGCCAACCACTGTGCATTCCCACTGAGCAGCACGGCAGCCTGGAAGGCTCTGCAGCATTCCCAAGGAATGAGAGATCACCACCTTTCCAGCTTGTGCAACATCCACCTCCTCACTCCCCTCTTCCCAGTGGCTCCCCAGCTCCTATGCCAGCCCTGCTCCCACACCCAGTTTCTCCACGTTGCATAACCCCCATTCATCCCAGGCCTGGGGACCTTTTCTGGAGCACAGGAGCTCTGTTTCTGTTCTCCCTCGAGCCACCCACTTGGGGATTCCCATCTGTGCTCCCAGCCTAAGCAAGGAGACAGCAAACCCCAGAGGCTGCAGACAGGACACTGCACAGAGCCTTTCCAGCTGCTGGGGTACAACAGGCTGGCAGAGCCGTGGCATGGGGTGCAGTAGGAGTGCCTGCAGCACCACTGGAGGTGGTGGAGGGTCGAGCAAGGGGCACAAGGTCCGGGATCAGCAGTGTGCCCGGGGAGGAGGCACGGGGAGCGGCAGGAGCAGCTCCGGGCACAGACGGCTGCAGCCAGCGCTCCCAGCCTGCCTGCTCTCCCCCGTCGGGGGTCCGTGACTCCGTGCTGGGCTTTCCTGCCGTCCTCACCTGATGATGGGTCCGAGCTGGAGCAGGTGCATGAGCAGGACGAGGGGGCGGTTGCGGCTGAGGTCGCGATGCACGAAGATGAGGGTGAGCTGCACCAGCACGGAGGGGCAGAGCACGAAGAAGA
>NW_008651214.1:0-30800 GCF_000695815.1 Acanthisitta chloris
CAGCTCCTCTCTCCTGTTGCATCCAGTCGCAAGGATGTCTTTACTGGAACTATCGAGGCTTTACAGCCACTCCTCCCTTGAGCTCCTGACAGACTTTAGCTTTCTCCCAAACGCTGGCTGTTTCCTTCTTATCAGGTTCAATTAGGCCTTGTCTCAGTTCCCTGGAAGCACCTGCTCAGCCAAGCTGGGCTGCTTAATTGTCTAATTAGCAGCTCTTTGACTCAGGAGTCGTGTTGATTCAGGCTGAATGTTTTCCTCTCCGTGCTTTGTCCTGTTTAGAATTGGAATGTAAACAGTTTGTTCTCAAATATGAACCTGTGATATTTTTCTTGGCAAGGATTTTGCTTGTTTCCCAAAGTATCTGTCTAAAATACAACCTGAGATAGTGAAGGAAATGTATCAGGTTAGGTCCTGAGTCTCACAGGTGGATTCAGTCAGATGTCTCTCCCTACAACTATCATCACTAGACTCTGACTGTTGATGATCACTTTGCAGTCACACAGTCAGTAATTCAGGAGTGCATCCTGAAATGGACAGAACACTTATCCCAGTATTGGTCTCCAGAACCATCAGGGACATGAAGACACCTGGCTTATGTTTTGAGGTAACTGTTTTCAAAGAAATGATGCCAAATGCAGCTCTTGAGAGGAAGCCCATGAGAGAGGCTGCCCCGGTCAGGAGCGCAGGGCTGGGGTCCCTGCCCTGGGCCTCGTGCCCAGCTCCCCTCACCACGCACCGACTGAGAGGGTTTCCAGCACTGCCTGCAGCAGCTCAGCTTGCACTCACCTTACTGATGTGTGGTTATTTGGTGCTGACGGGTCCAGGAATCCTTGCCTGGTGTACTCCTCCCGTTAGGTTTCCCAGCCAGTTACGCAGCAAGGCAAGTCCCTGTCTGGAACCTGAACCTGCAGAAGCGGCAGCAGCTTAAGTACAGAGGTTATAAAAGATAATCATTAAACCCGTTCTCGGCCAGGAAGCTTTGAGCTAGGAACCACAGGTAAACCAATAGTCCAGTTAGTTTATCTTTAAAAACAGAAAAAGAACATCTCTGCCGCCTTTGTGGGAACGCGCGTCCGGCGCCGAGCGGCGTGTCGCGCAGCGAGGGAACTCGAGTCTGCCGGCGATCGCTGTGGGACGAGTGGCTCATCCAGAAACGCCTGGCAAAGATCACTCTTGTCACGGGTGGGTTAAAGCCATGGGTACAGATGGCAGCTGTGCCCCAGAACGAGCACTGCTGGGTTTATGCTGCGAAGGCAGCGAGGATGAGCCGCAATGCTCCTTTGTTTCTCATTAACCCGAGGCAGCTGAGCGTGCAGCTCGTGCTCCCTGCGCCGCGGCGGCACCGATTCCCCTTTCTGTAAGCACTTCAAAACCCTGCTTTAGTGAGAAATGCATTTCTCCATTCCAGCTGGGGAGCCAGGGTAAAAAAAGTACTGCTAATCACAACCCTGGAATAAGGTACCTCCTGTCCTTGCACCTAGTCATGCTGAAAGGAAGCGCAGAACCCCCTTACCCGTGTTCATCACTCCGCTGTTTCCAGCAGTGTGGTTTTACACTCCTTTGCCGTGTGACATTCGACCGCCGAGTCCCGACTGACCCCTCTAAGCACAACGAACTGCTAGAAGCTAAACGATCTTCTGGTGTTGGTCCCTGATTTCTGTTACCTCGTTAAGCTAATGCCTCGTGACCTGACCAGGTAGGGCTGGAAACAGGTCCAGTTGTTGGGCCCAAGCATCACCCACATTATCCCGAGCAAGATCTGACAGTTGTTTTCCTCGTGTATTTCTTAGCCTATTAAGCATGCAGGCTCGAGCAACAGGAATTCCCTCTGCAGTGATGATGTAAATCTGTGACTAAAATCAGACTCTGACAACCTGAAACATTTCTCTGGGTTTATATTTGCCGTGGGTTGTTCCAGTTGTTGGGCCCAAGCATCACCCACATTATCCCGAGCAAGATCTGACAGTTGTTTTCCTCGTGTATTTCTTAGCCTATTAAGCATGCAGGCTCGAGCAACAGGAATTCCCTCTGCAGTGATGATGTAAATCTGTGACTAAAATCAGACTCTGACAACCTGAAACATTTCTCTGGGTTTATATTTGCCGTGGGTTGTGACGGTTGAGCCAGAGACTGTGCTGGAGATGTTTTTGTCCAAGATTGAGATTGCAAAGCAATGTCAGCACTGAAAACAAAACCAACGCTGTATTTTTTTAGTCCCTGCATTTTGCCTCGCTTTGATTTTCTGGTTGAATTCTCACAGAAAGAGAGTAAAGCTTCAAGAGCAGCTCTTCCATCCTACACAGCTTCTTGTTCAAGACCACAGCATGAAAAATGGTCAGGTAAAAGTTCTTTCTTTTACCATACAGATAAAGAGAATAAAATGTGTTTAAATTCCAGACTTACTGCAGGCACATGAAAAGGCAAATATCAACAATTAATTCCTTTTTCTGCATCTTTCACAAGGACTTTTAAAGTATTTTTTCCATTGCAATTGTGATGTAGGGTTAAATAACCTGATATTTTTATATCCTTCAGTTGCAGATGCCTCATTTGGGATCAGATATTATGTAATAGACTTCTGAGTACTCCAGAGCTGATAACTTTGAAATTAAGATTTTTAATCTTCCTGTGTTTTTCCTGAGATTCCACAGAGACTACTGAAATAGCTAATGTGAAAAAGAAAAAAATTCAAAGGGAGAATCATATTAGGAGACTAACTTAGCCCCTGAAAATGAAGCAAACACACCTTTCATATAACTTCTTCCCTGGAATTTCAGACCAACAAAAAAAATGAAAAACCACATAATTTTCATGCCAAGATAATGGAGCATGTCACGTCTTCAATGCTGTGTTAAGTACAGTTTTGCTTAGGAATTTTGTGCAGATTTAGTGTAGGTAATCTTTGATACAAGTTCTGCACATCTCGTGGTGTTTGCAGTTGTCTTCTCTTTCTGCATCAGATCCAGAGTCCACTGTCTTTCCTCAGATACAATAAAGGCAACTTTGAAAATCTGTTATCTGAGGTTTTGGTTTCTTTACTCAGCCTGGAATGTGCATCTGGAGAGTTCCCACCTGTTCCCCAGGAGTCTTCAGCCTCTGCCGTGACTTGACCTCAAGCAGCCTGTGTTTGCTTAGACACACAGAAAAGTATCTCTGTTTATTGTCTAGCTTTGTTTTAGAGGTTAATCTTCTTGGGATGCTGTAAACTTATTAAAGGATTTGCAATGTTACCAGCAATCCTTCTTTTCCTCAGCCACAGAAGGAAAAAACAAACATGGGTTTCAAGGATTCTGATGTTATCTTCTTTCCAGGCAAGAGAAATGGCATTTTACAGCTGTGGGAAAAGACTCCTTCCCTCTCAAGGAGGTACACAGATGGAGAGATGGAGGAGTTCAAACTCCAAGGGATTACAGAGGCAAACACTCCGTGGGCTGGCCCTATTTAAACACTGTAGTTTGAAACTTTCCAAATGCTATTTACCAATTAAATCGTAAAAAGTAATTTTCAACTTTAATTCAGGAAATAGCAAGGGCACAGTGTGCTACACCTCTGATTATCATTTGTCACAAATGGTAAAGGTTAATGTTTGTTCGGGTTGGTATTTATTGCTTACAGTAAAGCAGGTTCTGCTTTGACCAATGCTGAGCAAATGCGAAGGATCATCCCAACTTGCAGCTTTTAATTGTAGTGTAACAGTATCTGAGTGGAAACTTTCCATTCTAACCTTGCTGCTTACAGGTTATTTAATTTTAATCAGAGGACCAACTCTGTTTCCTTGCACTTGCTGTTCTTTGAATATGACCCTTACCAGATGTGCTGTAACACCTGAGCTGTCCAAGTGTGTTTGCTTTTCTAGATTCAAGCTGTTCAGTTAGTATGGACAGAATATGCTCTGTAAATTCAGCAATGAAACTGTAATGTCACTGCAGTTCCACAATTCCTGAATTGTTCTCTCAGTTTCTTGGTATGAATGGAAGAAAACTCTATGGTTTTATGTTGTCTTGGTAAAAGAAGCTGGAAATACTTCATGAGTTCAGTTTAGAGATGGAAGTTTGCCAATGATGCTACATTGAGAGGAGCTGTTGACGCCCTCAGTCAAGAGAGGCTCTGGACAAATGAGAAGTTGTATGAAGTGTAGCAGAGGCAAGTGCTGTATTCTCCAGCTGGGATGGGGCAAATCTGGATGTATGGATGGACTGGGGAACGAGAGGCACCACAGAAAGGGACCTAAGGGTCCTGGTTGATGGCCAGTTGAATATGAGTGAGCAGGACCCTGGCTGCCAGGAGGGACAGCATCACTTCTGGGCGAGGGAGGGGATTGTCCTGCTCTGCTCTGCGCTGGGGCAGCCTCACCTCGGGTCCTGGGGGCAGTTTGGGTGCCACAATATGAGATACAAAGCTATTAGAGATCATCCAAAGGAGGCTACAAAGATGGTGTAGGACCTAGAGGGGAAGCCATGAGGGGCAGCTGAGGTCACTCGGCTTGTTCAGCCTGGAGGACGCTGAGGGGAGACCTCCAGGGTTTACTCCCAAGGGGCAGTGCAGGGGCAGCACTGACCTCTCCTCTTGTGACTAGGGACAGGACCTGAGGGAACAGCTGGAGCTGTGTCAGGGAGGTTTAGGTTGGATACTAGGAAAAAAGTTCTCCCCCCAGAGGTGTTTGGGCACTGAACAGCTCCCAGGGCAGTGTCACAACCCCAGGGCTGACAGAGCTCCAGGAGTGTTTGGACAGTGCTCTCAGGCACACGGTGGGATTTTGGGGTGTCCTGTGCAGGGCCTGGAGTTGGACTTGATGATCCGTGCGGGTCCCTTCCAACTCAGGAGATTCCAGGGTTCTTGAAGCAGTGTCTCTGTGAAGAAAAGGTCAGATCACCAGGTCCAGCTGGTTAACCAGGGGTCAGCAGCAGCTGCCTCTAGCCCTGCAAGAGAGACTGCATTTACGTGTCTCAGCCCTGCAAGAAGCAGCTACAGCAAAGCGCACGTCGGGTCCTCAGGTGAGGCAGGTGAGTGGAGCTGGCGTGGGTCAGCCCCCGGCAGGACAGGCAGGAGAGCTCTGCTGTGCCAGCCCAGTGCTGCCCCAGCACTGCAGCTGCCAAAGCAGCAGGTGCAGGTACAGCAGGACCCGGGGAACCTATTTTCCGTAAGTAAAGGCACAAAGCCCTTGCAACCCAGAAAGATTTCAAGTGGTGTTAAGATCATGTGCAACCAGCTGCTATCTTGATTCTGTAACCCTTGCCCACTTCTCATGCATTTTCCTGCTCCCATTTTTATAGCAGTACTCAGTTTAGATGAGTATCTTGTTGTAAAGGACTCAGTGTTCTGGAAGCTGAGGGCTTCGGTCTGAAAGACGCCTTAGTGACTTATGACCACTGTCACAAATCTTGCTGAGTGTGATCACACACAGGACAGCCAAGGGATCCGACTCAGCCAGTCCCTAAGAGCAGAGTTCTGTTGTTTATGCACTGTACAACCACACCAAACCCATCAAATACACTTTATCACCCATCAGTTCAACACAAAAATACTTGTTTCCCCTTGGCAGGGACATGCAGGTTTAGTGGAGTGGGTGGGAGTTTTTGGTTGCTTTTAGTCAGCATTTGTGCCAGGAGTATCTGCAGTGATGGTGAAAATGCTGCAACTCGTTCCGAGCACACTTACTGCCATGGAATATGTTTTTTGTTTGCTGAAGGTTTTTCTGGCAAATGTGTCTTCAAGTCTTCTGCAATACCTTCTGTCACTGTGGAGGTTTATACTGTCTGCTTACTGCAGTTCGGTGTCTGTGCTACCCCTAGTACATTGTAGGGTACAGGAACTAATTTTTCAAGATCCCACAGCCTTTGGGCTGCATTATGTTAGATTCTAGAGGTTAAGACTTGTTTTCCTACCTAAAGCTGAGAACCAGGTGCTTGTGCTTCTGTTGGAATTGCAAGGTGACTAATCCTGTGAGCAGTGGGGAGGAGAACAGTGTTCAGAACATTTGCATATGTGTCTGCAAAATGCTGCCCACGGTGAATGGTAACAGGGGAACATCCACAGACTCAGCTCTGTAGTGAAAGGGATGACTTTTTGTTTCACCTTTGATCTTTAGGTCGCAATTAATCCTTAATTATGCATTAGATTGACTGAGATTGGGCAAGTCCCATCCTAACTCACCCGGTTTGCTGTAACTCCTGTAGCAGCTCTGTCCTGCCTTCCTGCCCAGAGCAAGAGTGTGGCTGTGCAGACACTGCTGTGCATGAGGAGCAGTGTGCCTGGACTGGGATTTGGATACAGCTACAGCAGGAGAAGGGGACAGAGGCAGTTTTGTCTGACAGCTGAAGTGAAACAGTCTTGCCTCATCACTTCTCACCGATCCTTGGGGGCTGCACCCGAGAACTGCTCACTGTTCTGTGGTACTGAAAACCTGTGGGTATAGCCATGCTTTGAGGCTCTGCCAGGGTCACACACCTGCAGACTGGAGTGTGTACGGGCACGAGGGGAGTGCATACAGCTGTAGTGCCTGGCCCTGACAAGATACTCCAGACCTGACGTGCCAAATTAGGTTTTTTCAAGCTCGAGGAAGACAGGAGCCAGGACTGGTTCAGTGGCAGAACACCCTGCTGCCAGCCTCACGTATTAATGAAGTTACTTAAAAATAATGCTTCAAAATAGCTCCTGGTTGTTATTTCGAGGCATGGAGGCCTAAAATAATCAATCTGGAAAAGGCAGGACTTGAAGGCTGTACCTGTGGTTGAGCCCCTGGGAGGCCAGAAGCTTGTGGTGCTGTTAGCCACAGCTCTGTCAGTCAGTGTCCTCCTCACTCTGGCATGCCCAAGTTCTATCGTGATGACCTGGTAAGGACCTTGCACTCATTTTATTCCTCTCAATGGAAAGTAATGAAAGTACATCTTAAAATGCTGCTGGCATACATGTGATTTAGCTGCCTTGGTGTTTTCTGCTCCTATCAGGGTGGAACCTGAGTGCCCTGAGATTTTGCCAGTGCTCTTAGAACCTGTAGGTTCTGTGACTTTGCACTGTGGTGTGGAAAGCTCCAGAGCCACACATCCACCCACCCCTGGGCACGTGGGCTGAGGGGAGCTGCTCTCCCCAGTAATGCTCTGCTGAGTCACCCTGACAGAAAATGCTGCACGAAACCTTCCAGACACAGTCAGGCTGTATTCCTTTTGGTATTTAACTTGCTTATCTGCTCTTTTGTTAACTGTCATCACAGCCAAAGAGATTTTTCACTATTTCTACTATTACTCCACTGTGACAGTTACAGAGTTTTTGTGCTGTTACAGTTTTCTGGCACCATTTGGATTTCATTATGAAAACAATGCAAAAACAAAACAAGTTATACGTAAATCCAAACCAGCATCACCTCCTACTAACACATCCTACTACAGTGCCGATGTGCAATATTGTGGCAAGCCAGTAGCTGTGAAAGCTAAGATAAATATGCATCAATCTCAGGGCTGGCACTGCTGCAGAGAATGCTCTGGGATAAACGTGGCTTTGGTAGCCCCTGAACCTGAAGCAGGATGAGCAAGAGCTATATCCTGTGCTAGCAGCTCAATCCTTTGGCAAAACTACGACAGGAGTTTCCCAACGCCTGCGCTCCCGTAAATCTAGGGAGTGGACACTTGTGCATTCAGTTGTCATGAGGATGCTTCAGCCTTGCCTGCTGCACAAATTCTTCTCTGGCCTCCAAATGACAAAGTTTTTGAAGGCAATCTGGTATCAGGACATCCTTGCATCTTGGGAAGTCTAGAAGCAACAGGAACAGGCCACACTTTTTATTTTTCTTAGTTTGGACCATACTCCATCTGGTGTTTGGGGAGAATTTACTGGAACTTGCCGTCTTAATTAAAACCAGAGGCACATTACTTGCCATATTGGAGGCTTTAGCTTGCTGTTCACCTGCTGCGTGGCAAGGTGGGTGTGTGGGCTAGAGCACCAAGTTTGGCAGCAGTTTATCCTGTGAACTGGCTGTGGTTTTGTGTTAAAGTTGTACCACATTTTCCCTTAACAAGTAACAGCCTTGTCTTCAAATTGCCAAAGTCATTTTTGGCTACACTCAGACTATTAACAGTACAGCTGCAGGATTTACTGCTGTCATTGTGATGCCCTTAAAAATATAGTAATTCTGAAGAGGGTAAAATGTTCCATTACATCTTGTGTTGCTGAAAAAGTCAAATTAAGGCACTGAGTTCTCTTTCTTGGATGAGATGCAGATTCTTCTCACCGAAATTCTTGCTGAATTTCATTTTCAGTAGGGGATGAAGTTTTCACATCACAATAGCTAAAATCATGTCCATACAGTAGGTCCTTCTGTGAGCTTTCATTTACGTGTGGCTCAGGCACTGTGCCAGCGTTCGGTATCTTCTTCCTCAGGGATTCATGTAAGAGTTCTCTCATTCTCCTGTTCTCTTTGGTGGTGCATTCCCAAATAATTTCAAGTTCCCCTTCCGTTTTCCTAAGGAAACAAATAAGAGAAATCCTAATTTGAACAACACTGCAGCAGGACAGAACTACAGTGTGCCCCAGGTGCCACGTGCCCCTCCTGCCCAGGGCTCTGAGCAGAGAGACTGTGCTCAGCTGAGGAGGCCGAAGCAAAGTGGTGGAAACCTGGAAGGGGAGATAAAGCCAGAGAAGGACAGGCCTTAAGTCACTGCAGCCTTAGGGACTCATTTCTCTGACTGCCCAGGCATAAATGAATGAATGATTTAACGTCCTTCTCAAGGCAAAGGTTCTTTATTAAACGTGGAAGCTAGCACGAGTTCATAATGCAGTACATTTCAGCCACAGTCTTCTCTGTAATTATATTTGGTCAAGGTTAAGCTCTCAGGTTCCTTCTGACTTGCTTCTACACAACATAAAACAATAAGGAAATCAAGGTGATTTAACATGGAAAGCGAAGTTGTTGCATGAAAAGTGAGCACACACGTGGGTTACAGAGCAGCTTGGTTACTACAGCTGCTGATGGTCTGCACTTTTTTCTCAACACCAAATTTCCCTGCCACTACAGCTGGTTCACCTCTTGGAATACAAGTCTTTGCCACGTGGCAGTTAAAAGGAGACACATGCTCAGTTTCCATGTGCTGTCTCCAGATATCTTTAGACAAAAGGCACTGAGGTTGTTTTTCTTAATGTAAGCTGTGCTTAAATGAGTAAAAATAAAAATTGCATTCAACCCCTCACCTAGCCAAAACGTGAGGTTTTCTCTTGTGGAGAGTAAGCAAAATGCCAATGCTGTACTGACGTTTGAGGATGAAAAAGTCTACAGAGGCAGGTTTTGAAAGCAGATTCTTCCCTACAAAAGAGAACTGAACTCGACTTACTCAGCATTAATCTCTGAAACTCCTACTTGGGCTGCTGCCTCAAGAACTAATTCTCACCTATCCTGTAAGAGTTAATTTCAAGGATCCTTATCACAAAGATCACCGATTTTTACCATGGCTACAATTTGAGAGGTAACCTCACAGGTGAGAGTTCCTCTCCCTTGTCTGTGCAGGGCTGCAAAGCTTTGCTGCTGCTGACTCTCTCCCAAGGACAGTCTAAGGCACTTCCAGAGCTGTTGTCCATCTGAGGCATAGCAACTGTAACTGTCCTGTTTCTCTGCAGAAGACTTGCAAAATAAACTCTGACCTAGAACCCTCAGAAAGGTAAGTGTCCTGTGAAACAAGGACTTGAGGTGTTTGTTTTCCACTCTGCTCATACCTCAAACATTCACAGTATGCTATTTAAGGAAAGGTATGTGGTGGTGATGACTAAGGATTACTCTGTGCATAATAAAGATGCCACTATCAGCTGCCTGGAGCACAAACTGAGACTGCTTTCTCCTCAGCTGCTCAGGCAAAAGGTTGCTATGAACTTGCAGTATTATCTAGCACAGGCTGTAATTACTGAGGCTCTGCAGAGCAGCTCCTAGGAATCGAAAACCTGCATCTCTTTAGAAGCTTTAACAGCTTTTATTTCTCACAAGAGCAATTTCATCTACATGTGTTTCTCTTTGAAAACCGAGTAGAAAAGTTCTCATGCCTCGGACACAGTGGGTGAGCAGTGAAACTCCTGACTTTGGTCATCCGGTGAAGAATGCAGGAGGGGAGAACATTTCAAGGCAAGTCACCTTTGCTATGTTTGATGAAAGCTCACGTTAATTTGGCTGTAGGACATCACTTCTGACCACGCTGTGCTCAGTACCCCTGGGTGCTGTGCAACCTGCCAGGGGCAGAGGCTCCTGACCAGTGTGGAACTAACTGTTAGCACTGAGCTGTCTGGCAGCTGCGGAACTGTGCCGCCACCAGGTGGATGGTACCATGCCCTGGTTTCTATTGCCTGTTCAAATCTGTTTAAAGCTATTCTCACAATGGCAGTGACGACTTGTGAAATGCTGCTTCTAGTCTCTTTCCAACTGTAAACAGCTTTTCCTTTGTGCTTTCCACTGCCAGAGGGTGTCTCTTTCCAGCTGTAAACAGCTCTTCCTTTGTGCTTTCCACTGCCAGAGGGAAAAATGCCTTTAGAGGACTGTAGGGATATTTCAGCACTGACAGCCATAATCTTGTATAAATCTGTTAAATTATATTGTCTTCTCTTTATCTTGCACACAGCCAATCTAAGTCACTTATTAATAGAAGAGTAAGATAAGTTAAAAAAGGGAACAAATCGATGTGTACTCATTAGATTTCTTAATTTCCTACTACTCTGAAAACTGCTGAGGGGTGTGGAGGGGAAAGTGTTCCAGCCTTTAGCAGGAGATGCTACTGAACAATTAACACATATCTTGGTTTCCAGACCTCACTCAAACCATCACAGACCCTGCTCAGATTGATCTGCTCCTTAAGAAGCAGTTTTACAAAGAGCAGCAGCTTAACACATATCTTGATTTCCAGACCCTACTCAAACCATCACAGACCCCACTCAGATTGATCTGCTCCCTAAGAAGCAGTTTTACAAAGAGCAGCAGCCACGGAATGACTTCCTCCTTCAAGGGTCTTTCCTGGAGCTGGGAATTAAGGAGGACTTCAGCTGTTTTGGTGTAGCTACAACACGAGTGAGACAAGCAGTCCCACAGCTCCCACACGAGGCTCTGATGGAAAGCGAGCACTGCTGGCTGTGTCTGGGTGTCTCCCCTCAGCCCTCTACCTGTCCAGCCTGCTTGGATTGCTCCTGCTGAGCCCCACTCACCTCTTCCGGTGCAGCACTTCCTCGAGAGTTTCCTGTTCGTCTTGCAGCAAACCCTGCAGGTGCTTCAATTCTTGCCCATACTGAGCAGTCTTCCCAGCAAATTCTCACTCACCTCTTCTGGAGCAGCACTTCCTCGAGAGTTTCCTCTTTGTCTTGCAGCAGACCCTGCAGGTGCTTCAATTCTTGCTCATACTGAGCAGTCTTCCCAGCAAATTCTTTCTCCTGCTCAGTCATCTTGAGGCTGATATCTCCAAGCTTCCCAGCTGCTTTCTTTTTATACACCTGTGGGGGTTAAACACAATAGCAGAAATGGGATTATAGAAGTAAGGACACATCACTACCAACAAAAGAAACAGCTAAACCTTTACATCAGTGCTGCCTTGCCTAAATATGGCAGGTAGGTTGCCTTAAGGGGTTTTTGAACCTGTTTGTTATTTTGAAGGTATTACACTTCATTTCCTTCTGTATATAAAACCAGTGGGTGCAGTGAATACCACAGTGTATGTTTGGAATTAGCTGCAAGAAAGGGTTTGTTTTCCACCGTGCAAAGCTGTGCTCTACAGCTCATGCTGCTTACTTCTTGTCCCACGGCCACAGTGATCAGTACCTACCAAGAGAAAGGGTTTCCATTTTGTTAGCCGTTTAATCTTAATACTGAGAGGAAGAAAGTAACAGATGGGTGTTTTAAACCAGCTTGCTGCTTCAGGTTTTGTTCCTTTCACAGTACTGCAAACCATTCAGTGAAGCTCTGGAGACACTGCTATTTATGTCTTGCAAATACAAAGCTTTATCTCAGGTGCTAACCACTAAGGTTTTATCTCCACCTGAATCAGAGCAGAGAGGTTGAGTTTGCCTTTTGCAGGAATAAAAAAAGCCACAAGCTATATAATCCTTTCCATAAACTGTTTCCTTCTTAGCACTTGTAAAACGTGTCACCACCAGTTAAATTTTCTAGAGGGAATAGCATCATAATCTTTACCTAGAACATCAGCCATTCAGTATTCAAGGCTGACTGACATGGGTTTTCCCTAGCTTTCCCCTGTCAGTTCCAAGAGAAGAATTAGAAGCCTGCAGGTTAACCAGTCACATCACTCAACTTCTGAGATTCCCAGAGATTCTTCAGATTGGAGAGTGAGGTGTCTGTTTGCACTGCGATGCCATGGGAGGCTAAAGGTAAACAAGTTCCTTGTGAGCAGAGGGTTGCTCAGAGCCAGCCTAGAGGAAGTGCAGAGCACAGGGAAACAGCTGAACTTTCCCCTCTGCCAGTAAATGCTGCAGCATTACTCAGGTCCAGCTCCAGAACAGGAACCTGAAATGCCTTCTCTAGGGCAGGTGCCACAACCATTTCAGAGAACTCCCTCTCCCTTTTATGACAGAAAAGGCTGACAAAGCAGCCAGCAGCACTGGTGAAATCCAACCGTTACCTGGTGGTCACTGACCCTCCAGCTACAGGGAGGTCAGTGTTTTAAGCTCAGGTCTGTGTTCCAAGCTGCACCCTGCCTGAGACGGCTCAAGCCTGAGGCCCCTCCACATCCCAACCACTGCACACCTGCTCCTCCCCTGCCAACTGAAGCTGAGTGCAGAATGGTTGTAAAATCAGTGGGGCACAAAGGGCAAAAGTGCACCATTTCCTGACCTAATGATTATGACCTGAAACTAGATATGAGGGATAACATAGCTCTGGTGCTGCTTATATGGCATCACAGGCATATAGCAAGCAAGGTGAGGAATGATGTGGGTGCATGCACATATTCTTAATGTCACGCAAGCTTCTTCTCCATCCCTCAGAGTAGTCACAGGTCTATCAAACTGTGTTTATATATCTGTGTTTAACAAGAAAACAAGCCCCTGTCTTGGTAGGGAAGACAGACATGAATGAGGGTGAAAAGTGCTAAAACCATTTTATGGCTGTATTGGTATGATTAGAGAATTCCCTTAGGGTAGTGTTTCATGCATTCAGACAGTTTATGAAGGCTGCCTTACAAATTCAAGCTGTTCTTCAGCTTACTGGAAAGCTTACTGCAGGAGGAACTGGTCTGAACATAGTGGGGGTGCATGTTTGTGTTGTTTGATGCAGGAATAGCAGTGTAGGTAAGTCTTGACTGCAAAAGTGCAATGTATGGAGACTTTCCTTTGGGGCAAACTGAACAAACTTCATACAAATAGGTCTGAAAGTAAAGCATAGTTTTCTATGCCCAGGCACCAAAACACCAGGTGTCTTCTGCTTCCTTCACTCAGAGTACAGTACAAGCACATAGAGTAGCACCAAAGGTGTTGGAACATAAACATCTCACACTTATTTCATGCTATGCACTGTTACACTGCAAACACACACTGAGCTTTGCATTTGTGTAGAGAGCTGTAAAGACAACCTATGATGTATTCTCTAACTAGGCTGGTTGTCTGAACATCCTCTGAGTTCCTAAACCTCCAGCCTATGGCCCTGGGAAAGCACTCCATGGTGACTGTGCACTTGAGGTACGTTTTTCATCCTTCCAAGTCTAATTGCAATGGACTCCACCCTGAAGCACTAGCACAGCCTCAGAAAAGCAGGAGAGAGAACACTTGGGTTACACTACAGATCGAAAATGAAGTACAAATAATCTTCCATTACTTTTACAGCCAGCTGTAATTCTCCAGGCAGGAATGTAAATGGGATGGCCTGGAGACATCAGTGTACCGATACAATGGAGGAAGACACTTGTGCAAACCGTCACGATCATCTATTTCGCTTTAAAAACAATCCTGAAGTCTTTCCTGAAAACAGTGACACAGGTTAACGACTGACCTGTCTCATTAAAGCCCCAAACATTTCACACCAAGTATTTGACTTACCTTGACCTTTTCTTCCAGCCTCCCCAGGCGCAGGCTGCCTTCCACCACTTTGTGGAGAGCACCACGGTTCTCATCCTCCAGACACCTGGCCTGCAACCAGACAGCACACAGCCCTAATGCAGTCACTGTGTTGGACAGGGCAGGCAACAGGCTTACACTGAGCAGACACAGCTCTGCTCAGAGCTCCAGTGGTCTGAGGAACCAGCGTGGAAAAGGAGTCCTGAAAACTGTTCTAATAATGGTCAGCTGACTGTGAAGGCTATCAAACAGTATTATTCTGAAGGGGTAAGGACACTGATGCTGCACACCCAACCCTTCCTGTGCATTTTGCTACAGGTACATCCAGGGGTCCCATGTGTATGGATGAGACTCATCCTTTGGTCAGATCTGGCACCCTGCTCTCCCAGGAGCCCTGGAAACTGGCAGGGGCTCAGCCAAGGATTCTGACACGTGGCTTAGGAAACACTTCTGTCTTAGGGCTGTTTTCATCATTTCCTAGGCACTATATTCCCAGAAAGAAAAGGTCAACCAAACAAAAATATAAGCTATAAACAAAGAAATAATTTTTAGAGGCTTCAACTGCCAAAGCCACTGAAAGCATCGAAAAGAGACACAATTAGCTTTTAGAATCACCAGGGCCTAATCACATTGCACTACCTGAATCACTGCAGAGACACCTCCTTTCACAGGAGTCAAAATGAACTGTCACTGCTGGAGTTTGTGAGCTTCACGCTCAGTGAGTGACAATTTGATGTGCTGTGAGGTAGCTAAATGCTACCATAAAAGAATCAGTAGTTCTTCACCCAGCAGGTTTTCACTTCAGTAGTAAAAGCAGCACCAGGTTGTTCTGATTCAGCGTTATGAGGCAGCAAAGCAAACTGAGTATTTTAAATTTTTACTGATACTAGACTATTTCAGTGGAAAAATTAGTCCCCAGGTGTCTGTGCTGTCAGCCCAGACACAGCAGGGTCATAAACAAAAAGCAAGAGTTGTACAATCTAAGTCACAAAACAGAGAACTAATGGTGGCAAATGAGTATGTGTCATCATACACACACAGAGGAGAATGTGATCCAAAAGGAGGAGGTAAACAGTTCTGGATGACAGGACTGGCTTCCAACTGCTGGATCAGTCTGAACACCTGTCTATAGACAGCCCCGAGGTGACTGACTGCACTTTGGGCTGCTTTCAACAGAGTTACTCAGGGCTTTACATGTGCATGGAACCTGATTTTCCAGGGCAGCCTTTCAGAGGCAGGTTTCAGCAGGGAGGAGTATGATGCCAAGTACTGCACACCTGCAGAGATAAGGTTTGCACTACTTTTGTGATCACTGAAGTTCTGTCAAGACATCTTCACAAACAGTTGCTTTTAACCACTCTTCTAGGAAAAAATCTTTTGCTGCTCCTATCTTGTTTGCTAACATCTACTTAAACAGCTAGTTCTTAAACTGAGATGATAGCTTTCTTGTTTTATAGTTCAGTTGTGCCAGTAGGATTATAACTGTGTGAAACGTCAGTTGTGTTAATTATTTAAGGACAATTACCAAAAATACAAGATGATCACGTTCCTGAGATATCTTCTCCACCAGAGCAACAAGATTTGTTAGATAGTGATGGGCTGCAACTTCTTTCTCCATTGCTTCCTCCAGCTGCAGCTGCAAGTGACCTATTTTCTTCTTCAGTCGCCTGTAAAATGAACAGAAAACGTGGAAAATCTTCAGGCTGAGAATGAACGATAGCATTAAAACCTTGCATGGTGTGCAAATCCACAGGTACAAGTCTCACACAATCAAACATACTGTTAGAATCACACTGGCTCCCAGGATTTGCAGTGCTCATGTCTCACTTTTTGGTGCTGTTTTTCTTTACAGTAGGTTTTGTGAACAATGACAAATGATTCAAGAGGAGTTTGTGCAATGGCGACAAGCTCATCTTGCCCAAAAAATACAACAATACTAGTGTTCTTCCTGTTCAAGGTGTTGTGAGCCCATCTCTGAACCAAGTGGGTGTGTGAGAAGGTCTACAAGCAGTGCAGGGCCTTATTTGTCAGATGAGTACACAAATGATAATTGC
Source organism: Acanthisitta chloris (assembly GCF_000695815.1). Lineage (NCBI taxonomy): Eukaryota > Metazoa > Chordata > Aves > Passeriformes > Acanthisittidae > Acanthisitta > Acanthisitta chloris. The sequence continues at coordinate 16,074 of NW_008651214.1, forward strand.
TGTAACTAACTACTGTGTTAACAGTATATCCTTAATTTGCACAAAGACACAGAAAAGTGTGTTTGAAAACACACAAAGGTTAACAAAACTTGACAAACAGGCCTTTAGATGTGTGGGAAACCCATTTTTCTGCACTATGTAGAAAACACACACTGTGCAATGTTAGACTTATTTTGACAGGTATTTCTGCTGTTATTTTAGACACATAGGTGTACCTCTATCAGAAAATGAGACTGATAGGACCTGTTTGTCTTTTCTGTCATTTCCATCTCTGTTTTCAGGATCGTGTTATCAGCCATGAAGTTATTTTTCTCCAAGAGCAGTTTCTTGTTTTCAGCCTGCAGTGCTGCTACCTTCCCCTTGATATCTTCCACCTCACAGCACTTCTTCTCCAGCTCCTGCTGCAAACGGCTGCAGAAACCAACAGCACAGGGCAGGTGTCAGGCACAGACCTGCTTCACTAGAAAGCTACAGCAAGATACCAGTCTTGAAGGCATGAAAAAGACACAGAGGATGTTCAGTGTTCAGTGCTGATGTCAGAGAGTTATTAATCTTGTGCCACATCAAATTATCAGTGAATTAGTCACTGGCTGCACTTGAGTTAAACCACAAAAACATCCCACACAGTCAAATGTATTCCCTTCCTAATGTTTTGGGGGTTTTTCAAACAAATTACTAGCAATGCCAAAATTCAAGGTGTGAGAACTTCTTAGGCAGCACTAACACAAAGCAGCAACTTGCAGGACCCTAAGGCTCGTCAAGAAACCAATGCACAGAGTGTGTGGAGGAGCACTGCCCTGCCCTGAGCTGTGTGACAGCACTTGGTGTGCTGCAGTTCAGTCTTACTTCTGTACTGCAAAGACTGGAGAAACTTTGAACTCCTACTTTAGAAGTTCAGGATCCTTTCGACATTTTCCCAAAGATGGGAACAAAAAAAGGGAGAAATTTTATATACAGTATTGATAGAAGTAAACAGATTGAACAAAACTGGTGGTTTTAATGGCTCCTCTTCTACTTTAAAAAGGTAAACTTAGCAGTACACACTGTGGTAGAAACACTCCTGCCAGTATTGCTAGACCTAGGACTTCCTTTTGTAACTTCACACCTCTCTAAAACACAAGGCAGTGTTTGAACTCTTTCCTGTCTTGGTACCTTGGCAGTTCCCTCCTGGATGGGCAGTGCCATGCCCATGGCTCTGTCATGCACACACTGCACAAGTGTTTCTCCAAGCACTGTACATGAACACATACCTTCTCAAATCATCCACCAAGGCCAAGTGCTCCTCTGCTGCTATTCTGCTATCCACTTTGGCTTTCAGCTCTTCACATGCAGAATACAAAGCTTTTAACTGCTTCTGGTACTCTGCCATCTCTTCTTCTTGACTCTGTTTCTTACCTTCTAAGATCACTAACTGTTTGGTCAACTTTGAAGCTTTTGGGAGAAAAAAAAAAAGGAAGAAGCCAACTGGGTATAGCGGAACCCAATCACGGAGTGAAACTGCAACTGACCCATCACTACGTTAACTCCTAGTTGTTCACAGCATTGGGTAACAGTGGGTTTGTCAGTCTGTTTGTATTCTAACAGTCTGGATTTTAGTTTTGCTGTCTCAAGCAACTTGCTTTGGGAAAGTGCCAAAACCTCAAGACTACTTCTTTTCAGGGCTATTAAGCACTTTGCTCATAGAAATACCATTCCACTCTGAAAAATTCTGACTCAGTTTAAAGAGCTCATCAGTCATGAACATGAGTGTATTGCTGTTAGACAGCTCTTGTCACTCTTTCAGAAGACACGAGTCAAACTGGAGTATGTTCTGTTGTATCAGTAGGTTATACTGACATTCCTCTCAGGTATCAGTTGACAGCCAGAGCTTGATCTCATATTAATGTCACCTACATTCAGCAATGCTTTGTAGGCATATATATAAAGTTGTAAAAAAAACCCACCCCAAAACCAACAACAGAGAACAAACAAAAAACCCCCACAAAACCCCAAACCTGCAGCATGCTCTGTAGTTCAAATGACTAGCAACTCGAGCACTTTACCGTCTTGAACATGTTGTCTCTGACTTTCTTTGGCTTTAGCTTGTTGAATTTCAAGTTGCTTCATCAACAATCCATTTTCTTCCAAGACCAGCTTGGCCTGAGTTTGCAGCTGCTGCCTGCAATGATAACCAGCTTGTAAATAAAACAGAAATTAAAATGGTAACTTATGTCCAAAGAACAAACACAACTGACTTTCGACAGCTTAAACTTAAAAAATCAGATTTGAACCTCTAAAACCAAAACTCTAAAACCAAAACCCTGGTTGAAAGCAATGTCAGGACCTGCTGTAAGCTGATTGGAGACACGAACTCACACTCATCAAATGGAATTAATTTTAAACGTTTCAAACCTTTGCCTAACAAAAACTCCTTATAGAAAGAAGGACAAATGAGCGTGTGTGAATCAGGATCACAGCACCAGAGAATGGCTGAGGTTGAAGGGACCTCAGGAGGTCACCTGGTCCAATGCCCTGTGCAAGCAGGGACACCTACAGCCAGCTGCCCAGGACCATGTCTAGGTGGCTTGAGTATCTCTGGGCAGGGAGACTCCACAGCCTCTGGACAGCTTGTCAGAGTGCTCACAGAAAATCTGTTTCCTTATGTGCACAGGGAACCACCTGTGTTTCAGTTTGTACCTGCTGCCTCTTGTTGTGGCACAGGGCACTGCTGAACAGAGCCTGGCTCTGCCTACACCCTCTCCTCAGCCACTGAGGTACAGTGATGAGACGTCCCCTGAGCCATCTCTTCTCCAGGTGAAACAGCCCCAGCTCCCTCTGACTTCTTACACGAGAGAATTAAAGCCACAGAATGGTGCAAGATGACTTGGAGGCAGCTTTGTAACTAGTAACTGAACCAAACTTGTTTTCAAAACGGGATAAATTCTTGGATGGGATTTGGATTTACTTGGCTTTGATCTCTGGAAAATACTGCCAGTGTGCTCTCTGGGCCTGCAAGGAAGTTGGGCCTTCAAAATAAACTACCCTGAGCAGAGAACTTAACCCTCTACTTTATAACTGGTATTAATTCAGCTTTTGAGTAAACCAACACCAATGTTTCTGATGTTAGCCAAAGCTTAAGGAACTACTTGCTGTTCCAGAAAAAGCTTAAGAAGCTGAAAAGCATTAGCCAGAACGCAAGCAGAAATCCAGAACAAGTGCTGGATGATATGACATGAACTTAAACTGAAGAGTTGGCATCAATCAGCAAGAGCAGCCTAAACCCAGAGCGTAGCAAACTAGGCTGTTACCAAGGAGTCCTGCTACTGCTGAAAAGACGTGTATCTGCTTTGTTCATGTGTGGCCTGACCTACATACAAATGCATCCTGTTGTGCACAGATCTAGGCAGGGCCAATTTCCCCCCCATCAAATGATATTCTGACTAAAACTTCAACTGAACCACACAGCTAACAACTGTCAGCTGAAAAATATAAACTATACCCAGAAAAAAGCACAGAAATAGAAGTCATCTTACACTTGTATCCATCTTTGTTCATGTGTGGCCTGACCTACATACAAATGCATCCTGTTGTGCACAGATCTAGGCAGGGCCAATTTCCCCCCCATCAAATGATATTCTGACTAAAACTTCAACTGAACCACACAGCTAACAACTGTCAGCTGAAAAATATAAACTATACCCAGAAAAAAGCACAGAAATAGAAGTCATCTTACACTTGTATCCATGAAAACCTCTGCACAGAAGCTTGTAAATTTATCTGACGAATCTGCTGTGAAATTTACTGCACTGGGCAGAGGAGAAGGAAGCAAATGGACTGTGACCTTAATTTGCTTGAGGGGAACAAAATTTGTCCTTAAAATTCGTCATCTTAAAAGTTCTCTTGCAACAAGCAAATTGAATTCATTTCTAGTAATACAACTTGCCATTCTGTGGGGGTAATAAAGGTGTTTAATTGCTCGTGCAGGTCTTCATTCTCCTTCACCAGCTCTTCAACTCGTGCCTTAAAGCTCTTCATATCCTCCTGGAAGGCAAAGGATTTCACATAAGATTCTTTAGTATTTCCTGTTTCGAGTTTTACATCAATGTCCACTGTGATAACCAAACATCCCTGGGTGCCCCCCAATGCTTGTCCTGATAGCACATCATCTCACTGCTCACTCACTGCTAATTCAGGTATCATACCTGATTGCTGAACTCTTTCAGCCACCTAGGAACATCTGATTAAAATGAATGCTGATATTTGAATTGTGCCACATTTTTGCAAGTTGTAGATCCCAAAATATGGATTTAAGAACCTGAATCCTGGAGATTACTGGGAGATACTACACATGTTCAGTAGGAATGACACGGATTTGAGTGTGGTAGGACAATACAGTGACTTTAGAGCAATACAAACCCCTTGGTGTTTTCTGCTCATTTCACGGCTTAATTCTTTTGAAGGAAATACACTTATTTTTAAACCCTATGAAAGTTTTTCAAAGATTCAATGACAAAAAACCACTTCTAAAAGCAAAGAGAGTGCCCATTCTTTGAAGATCTGGAAGTCAATATTCTTCCACCCCAGACCCACTGCAGCTGGGGGAGCAGCTGTGCCAAGCACTGGATCCCCATGATGAACAACAGCAGTATCTCCTTTCTACCACAGACTATGTTTATGGTTTCCTCTGCTCTGAGAGTGCATCTCACACATCTCAGTGTTCTTAGTGCTTCTCACTGTGAACAGGCTGACAGAACAAGCAAGACAAGTAGGACAAGGCAGCACAGTAACTATGCATGGAAAAGGAAAACAAAGTCCTTTAAATTGTAGGCAAAAAACAGCTTTGACAAATCCCTTACAACAATTTCAGTCATTTATTTCCACTTTAGTGTCTATTTTCTGTAAATGGCCACTTGCCTCATGTTCAAGAATAAAATCTTCCTTTTCTTGTAGTCTGTCTTCATATGCCAACAGAAGAGGTGACAGATACTTCAGATCCAACTTAAAAGAAGATTGAAAAATCAACACACACAAATTACAAACCACAATCTCATCAATATTTCTTACTTCTGCTATACATGGCTAACTTTCAAAGCCCAGGGGTTTTCACTCCTGGCTTGCAGAGGATGGTGCAGCACCCCCCAAGCAGGCAGAGCAGCCTGTGCAGGGTGGTGCTGCAGCAGCTCTGCCCAGCACTGCACTGGGAGCAAGGCTTGGGAAGGCAAAGGCTGGGCACTGTTTGCTCACTGCACTAAAAGCAGCTCCAACTCATCTCTCTGTGTAACACAGCAGATGAGGATGCAAATGAATACAAACCCAAACTGAAACACTACAGTGAATACTGAAGCTATTAGTAAAAAAAGTTCTCAGGTTCACTAGGAAGTGGGAAAGGAATTTTTATGCTCAAATCTGCATCTTTAGAACTCAACACATACATGTGTGATTCTCTGCTATTATGGCTACAGACAGAGCAGGAGGACTCTCCTATTTCTACATAGTTCTGAGTAACAATGAGGAAGGAAAATCTAAGATCTGGTTAGTGTTTCAAGGAGAAATTGTTTTACACATCACAAATGCAGTTAATTACACATAGAAGTTCAGAGGCTCCTAGTGGACCCCTGACCATTTCTACCATCAAAGTTACTGAAATATTCTAGTTTCTTTTAGTATCACCTTGAAAATAATCACAGCAGAAGATTAACAATAAGCCATAGACCCTGAAAGATCTTGAAGCAAACTACAGGCTCAGCAGTCCTAAGTGAGGATGGCATTTAAGACTCTCAGGGTAACAGTACTTTCAGGTTTGGTGCAGTCTGTAGCTTGCTGAGCATTCAACTGGAGCTGCACACTCACTGCAAAGGTCTGCCCTACATTTCTTTAGGCAACAGAAAAAGGTTGTAATATTCTATTAATTACCATGTGATGGTTCCGCAGAGTAACTAAAAAATATCCTGAATATTTTGGTTCCAGTAAAGAAATTCTGCTACTTGGTGTAGAAAGGAATGAGTAGAGAAGTGAAGTATTATCTGACTCACCAGCCACGGCGGTGGAGGTCCTTTCATGGGCAGACTTCTCAGGGTTAGGTGCTAGAGCAGATTGTAAAAGATACTGACATTACTTCCTGCTTTGTGAAGCACCAACAACTGCAGTCCTGTCACCCCATCCAGCTGGTTCCTAATTACATGTGTTGCACATGCAACACACAATCTCAAAGTCACCAGAACTTGCTAGTACAGGAGAAAGTCTAATGTCTTACAGTTAACCACAAAGCCTTACCTGAAATCTCAGAAAAAGCCTATACCACTTGGAAAGTTTGTGGCAAATTTGGAGGAAAGAGTCATAAAACCCCCAAGGTCAGACAAAGATCAGTGGGACATTTCAGTACAAAGCGCCTTTAAAGCCAACATTCTCACCTCTTCTGGGGCCAAGGGCCTGAATTTGGTTTGATAGCGACTTAATTCTACGTTTAAACGATGGACCATCAGTTTCAAAGCATCGTTCTCATCTACCAGTTCTTGGGCTTGTTGTCTGAGAGAAAGTAATTCTGCTGCCTCCTCTATTAAAGCAAACATCCAACAAGAAAGCTCAATCAAAACTCAAGAACTGCTCACAATAATTACTTATTGTAATAACAAAAAAAATACCTAAGTTAGAATCGTAAGAGAACTTCTCTCAAAATACTCTTAATGGAAAACTCCCACAAAAAGTTACCGACAAAACCTCATTATGTTTCAATCAACCAAGTAAATTTTTTTGCATGATCATGAAGCATTCATGGACAAAATTTCTACAAATGTTTGGAAACTACTTCTGCAGAGAGACTTGCCTAGTCAACGACTTGAAACCTACTATTGCAGGAATAGGTTGCAAGAAATTGGAAAAAATCAAACAAGATAACTACAGAACAGCTTATATGTTTCTCCCACCTTCTCTGGATGAGTTCTCTGCAGTTTCTTTAAGTCTTCTGTTTTCTTGCTCTAGCTTCTTCAGCTTTAATTGCTGTTCTTCCATTTGCTGTTTGGTTCCCTCGAACTGTTGCACCAGGGCCTGGTATGCCCTATTCAGAGCCCAGTTTTCTTGCTTCAGCTCTCTGAACTTTTCCTTAGCCACATTTTCCCGTGCTTGCCTTGCCCGAACGGACACATCTACAAAGCCACAGGACAAGGTGTTCAAATGGTACTCAGACTTGGAGTTCAGCAAATTACAACCCGTTTTTGCTAACAGTAGCATTAGGTGTGAGTGATACTTTGCAAGCTACAAACCAGCTCCTGGCTCCCTACAAGGTAACAGCAGAAACAATGGAAGAAGTGGATTTGGAAAGAGGGCAGTGGAATGGCTGCAAATTCCCATATTTTCTCTCAGACACAGAAAACATTCCTTCTTTAAATGGAAAAGCAAGTGTCAGCAGAACTCTCTCTCCCAAGCACCACTGGTTGAAGAGGTGAGACAGCAATGGCCAGTGCAGTAAGCAAAGTGTCTGTGCCCTTCATGGACTAGTCAGTCTTCTCAACCCCTTCTTCTTTTGACCACCTATGTCATGAAAGCTTTACCTTCCTTCCCACTGAACATCTTCAATGTTCTGTTACCCAACAGAAGTGTCTTAACCAGTCCTTACAAAAGTAAAACTTTAGACTATCTGCAAAACTGTAGATATATTGTTGCATCACTAGCAATGGCTCTCACTTCCAAGTTTTCCTCTCCATCTGTACAGGGTAAAGAGATACCCTGTTAAAATGGAGGCTGAGATTTTACCCTCACAACACAATCCAATGGCACACAGGCACCACTGTGACTCTGTACAGGGCAGCTCCTTAGAACTGGATACAAATGAAGTCAGACAGAGCTGTCTCTTGCTGCTGGTGACATAAAACAACTCAGGTGTTCAGCAGTGTTTCAGGCACGCCTGGTCACTGCTGCCTTCCTGTGAGAAGGCCTAAGGTACTTGGACAGCACAGACATGCACAAAACCCCATGAACTCATGACAGGCACATATCCCATGCCTGCAACACACAGAGGTGCTGTGCATGAGGGTGTGACACGGGTGCAGTACCATACAAATAAGCTGAAGGGACACCATGTAGCTCATCACTGTCCATTCACCACTTCAGGTGCAAAGGGATAGGTAACACTGGTGACATCTTCTACTGCAGATTAAACTTAAGGCATTGCAGAGGTCTGGTAAGACTTTTCATTTCATTACACTGCTTCACCACCCTTTACTTTAGACTTCAAAAGTCACTCAGATTGGAAAATAAAAACAAGTCTAAACTACCTAACAAAAGCCTATTGATCTTACACATCGCACTCAGCACCTTCTCCCCTCCTGCACAGGGAGAGTGTGAGTACTTTCACACATACACATTAGGCTTAGACAACACAAGCAGAAAAATGTGGTTTTATATACACAAGCACATTATTAAAGTGAAGATATGTAGTGAAGCCATAGAAAAATCCAGAATACCTGGGGACGGTGGAGGTTTTTCACGTATCAGATTTTCTGCTAATGATTTCTCCTCCTAGCAGAGAAATAAAAAAATGAGACAAGCTGCTTTAGGTTTCCCTTCCTGAAGTTCTCTGAACAGCATTGCTTTTGGAGAACTTAAGATAACAAAACTTTTGAAGCAGTTTCTTTTATATTTCAACAAAATTTAAGGTTGGTTTCACTGCTGATAATGTACAACTATTGCTGACTCATCTTGACATTTTGTCACTTACCACAGCCATCAATCACTTTTGGACACTTGAAAGTATCAGTGTCACCTTTAGGTGTCAGAGATGTACAGTTCTCAAAATGATTTTTCTATGGCTGACAAACATAAAGCTTCTGACCAAACAGGATGGATATTGCCCCCACTTGTTAGTTTGCATGAAATAAAGGCTTTAGACTAGACAGTCATGATATGAACTGTCAGTCCCTCACTGGGAACCAGCAAATGAATTAAAATGTACAATGCTCTTCAACAAACTTGAAGAACTTTGTTCTTGCTGTGCTGGAAAAAATAAAAGTACCTATTTGTCCATTTTGAGAAGGTTCTCTCACCAAGAAAGAGCCACAGGCTCATTTACACTGATCTATCTGCTTCAGCTGAACGTGACTGATACAGAGATTCTCTCCAGCCCAACTTTTGTATGGCCTATTTACCTACAAAGCTGTGTTTTCTCAAAAGGAATGATTAGCCATTCTTGTACTCCAAAAGAAAAAAAAATCCCAAGTGGCAATAAATTAGTTTTCTTTTAAGCAACTGCAAACTATTGGCTCTTTATGACACTTTATTTTCCAATGTGCATCATAAATCAACTGTTATGTAAGTCTTACCTTTACACTCCAGCCAAGATGTTGGTCTTCTGCTAAAGGAAAACATATCTTTCAGTCAATTAAAACCACAATTATTTCTAAGTCCATAAACTGTAAGGGTTCATAAGGCTATGTATGCACATGTTATATACTGCAACCAAATGCAAGATTGGATTGATTGTCCATCAGAAAGGGCCTTGGCAGTGCTGGTGGCACAGCTCAGCATGAGCCAGGTGTGCAGAGGTGGCCAAGGGCATTCTGGCCTGTATCAAGAATAATGTGGCAGCAGCACTAGGGCAGTGCTCATCCCCCTGGACTGGGCACTGGGAAGGTCCCAGCTCAGTGCTGTGCTCAGCTTTGGGCACTCACTGCCCAAAGGCCATTGAGGCACTGAGCGAGTCCAGCCAAGGGCAACGAGGGCAGCAAAGGGCAGAGCACATGGGCAAGGGCTGAGGGAGTTGGGTTGCTCAGCCTGAAGAAGAGGCTCAGGGGTGACCTCCTGGCTCTCTGCAACTCCTGCCAGGGCTGGAGAGAGGTGGGGGATGTGTGTCCTGCCAGGGCTGAGGGAGAGGAGAGAGGGAATGGCCTTGAGCTGAGCCAGGGCAGAGTCAGATTGGATGTGAGGAGAAATGTTCTCCCTGTCAGGATGGGGATTCATTTACCTTCTATTTGCACATTGGACTTATCCTCTGCCACCTGAAACTCAGTTTCCTGAGAAGGCACCTCTTTCTTGTCAGCATTGGGACTAGGAGATGGTGGAAACTCTTCCTAGTAAAAACAGGAGAAGCCTATCTAAGTCATGGTAACACTGTTACAACAGCCCACGTACCTTGAGATCTGTAGGAATGTACTAATGACCCAGCAGCATTCAGAAATGTACCCCAATATCTTCAGGTAATAAATTACAAGACATACCTTTTTTCATTTAGGTCTCTATGTAAATAAAACCTAAACCTTACAATAATCAACAGGAGGTAAGAAACTATGACAGTGATTTAGTTCACAGGGCAAATATTCCTGTCACCTTAGGCAGTCACAAGAGCCTGTGAAATTATCATGTGTTTGTTGTGTCGTATGTAAACTTGTTCTTACTAAAAATCAACCATTTATCTACTGTATCACAGCACAGAGGGATTAAGGACCCATATTTAACACTGCCATTGCTGGTTTTCCCCTGCTGATCACATACCAGTGTCCAATGTACTCCACTCCATCCCTTTCCCCCACCCTCCTTCCTCCTCTTGCCAACTACTGCCTCTTCAGCTCGGGGTGGTTTGGGGTTTCTTTCACACAGGTAGAGCATTTTATTGCCTCTTTCCTACTCAGCTACTTCTTCCTGTTTGTTAAACTTGTGTATCACTTTGGACTGAACTTTCAGTGTGCCTTAGGAATATTAAGTTGCTCATTCCAGACTGATGACACAGAAACATCCCCTGGTTTTCAACACAAGGTAATTATTTTGTTTGATTCTGAATCTCCCTGTCTCTATACAGGTCTGTGCTCATTACCACAACACTGAATCATTAACTTAGCTTTCACCATTTACATGTGAAGTTCCTAGCACTTTTAACAATCTATTATGTGAGTACCATGCTCAAATTACTGGACATTTTACAAGACTAAATTATGCACAACAATTACACACAGTACCAGTGTTTTCCTAATAAGAAGAGGCTTCTAATAATCAGAGATAGGGAATCTGTGAGGAGCAGCAAACCTCCCTGGCTCATTTAAGATTGAATGAATCACAGAAAGAAGCATGTGAAATAAATACTGAATAAATGAAGAGTAAGAGGAGAATATAAAGCATCAGAAACATTTAACACGTTAAAAATGGTAAAGGTATGAATACATTTTAAAATCCTACCTTTTTATTTTTGCAGGGAGCAGCATAAACAGCATTGGTGCTAGAGCTTTCTCCCCTCTTCTCACTACTCTGACAGCTGGACTCTGCCTCTTTATCAGCATCCGACAGATAGGTATCCATGTCCTCATCTTCACCACAACTGCCTGAGATTTCCAGGGACTGTACAGATCTGTCACTACCATCAAGTTTCCAGTTGGACCTGCAAGTAAAAAGCAGTTTAAGGCCTGTTTCAGTGTCACTTACTCTGCAAAAAACACAAACACTAGTAAAGGAGAACCACCCTCAGTCTTTCAATACACACCACAAGTACAAACAGCTGACACAGGCACAGCTAAGCTTGTTACCTGCAGGTGAGGGACCTAGCCTATGTGTATGCTTTAAAACAAACACTGGCACTATCTTTTCCTCTCTGTATTAAAGAAGTGCCAGATTAGAGACAGAAGGTTCCGAATTCTGCCGAAAGGATAGTCTGAAATCATTTTCAGCGCAGAGGAAATCTCTGACATGTAACTCAGATGATTGTTCAATCTCATTTGGTATAACTGATCACCATTTGGCAGAAATAATAGATGGTTTTACTTATGACTGCTGCACAATCCACATTTGCCTCTTTGAAGACTATGAGCATGACATCACTTTCCAAGCAATGGAACAAGGACTGCAGACACCTCAGACCCAATTTGTGACGCGGCAAGGAAAGCGTCAGCGGCTGTAACAGCAGGAGTTTGCTGCAACTCTCCGCTAAACTATTGACAGATGACATTTCTAAGACAGGTATCAAACCAGAAAGGACACAGTACCCCGTCCTGAGCTCCGTGACTGCTGCATACGGTGCGAGGCACTCCTGTTCCGCAGGGACACGCTCATCTTCCGCGCGCGCTCGCTGCCGAGGCTGAGGAATAGCCACAGTGCGCCCTGTCAGTGCTGCTGCTAGGACTGCTGCTGCCAGAGCAGACCTGCAGGGGAACACAGCAACACATACTTTTTCCTTTGCAAAAATGTCTTCACTATCTTAGCAAGGCAAAATATTCACAGTCAACGAGCACAAATACCACCAAATGCTACAGGATTGCTTGTAAACTAAGAACTCTCAAAGTAAAGCACAGAGTGGGGTGAGCTACTGCAATGCTGCTATCCAAGAGTAAAGTACAATACCTATTGGCTTTCCCACATCACGTGCATGAAAATCATGGAACATATTGAGTTACTTTCCAGAAATTCACATCAGTTACAGTATTTGGCATTCACTTAGCCACAACAATACTACCTGGTGTTGTGTTAAAAGGGTGTTGCACATCCTGCTGCTTTGTCTCCTAGTTTCCATTACCCCCTACTCTGAACCTTTAACTGATGACTCTGAAGCTGTTAATAAATGTTGGCACACAGCAGACCAGGACAAGAGCAGGTCAACAGAAGTGCCTACAGGTGGGATGCTGGGGAGTACAGAGAAGGGTAAGATGAGGAGGCAAAACAAGTAGGAAGCAAGAGTAAAGCAGAGAAATGGTGAAGACTGTAAAAGGAATGACAACAACTGGAGGTCAATAAGGAACAAGTGTCTGTAACATCCCTACTAGAAGGACCATGGAAAACAACCAGAATTGAACAAAACATAGAGAAAACATAGAATAAAGAACTGTGAGAAGCAACAAATTAGAACAGATTTGTACTTTTCTCAGTGTAACTTGTCTACACTGCTAACTCAAACCCAACCCCGTGGCAGCTTTTGAAGCCCTTGGCACTCTAGCAACATTTCATCTATACTTTTCAAATGAGCTAAAGCTTCCTGACTCGCAGCATCAGCACTGCAGCAGCCCAGTTAAGAACTGCCCTACCTTCAGACAGCCCATTTGTCTTTGACTCAGGTAAGTCACACATTCTTAACAGTTACTTTCCTAAATATTTAGCATGCTCAGAAGTGGGAGAAAAATCCAAAGAGGTGAACTTCCCCACTTATTCCCTTCATGGAACACTCCAGCAAGGACATGTGGCTCTGCTTATTGTGCTTTTCTAGAGTGCTACAGTACTTGGTGAAGCAAAAGAAAGAAAAATCCCAACGTACCTGGGCCTTTCTGGAGAAGGGTTTGGACTACGAGGGGGAGGGGTGCGGGGAGCTGCAGGTTTAGGAGCTATGGTAGCAGCAGGGACCAGGCCATGAGCTATGTGTTTCTAAACGATTCAAAACAAAATTAGTTGACAACGACTTTCAGGATCACAATGGGAAAAAAAACAACACAGAACTGAACATGCACAAAACTAACCATGTAAAATAATACAGAAAGGAAAAACAATGACATGCGATTGATGTAAAGAGAAGACTTGAAATGATTCCAGGTTTAACTTTTCACTATGTGTGAACAGCTGCTAATGAAGGTTAGAAATGTAACTGATCTGAGACCCTCAAGGGTAGGTTTTCTACCCACTATATCACAACCTGCAAAACCAGAATGTTCACTTACTCGATTTTTTGCTGTATATATACAAGAAAAACAGGACTAGAAAATAACTTTTTCCAAGTATTTGAATGCTGCCTCAGAGTAACAATATTAGTCCTTTTCTTCTAAAGCCTGTCAGTCAGAGGTAAAACTCAGTCGCAGCAGGATGCGACTGACTTGGTGACAAACCCGTCACCAAGAGTTTTGCAGTCAAAAGCTCAACCCAAGTTTAAAAAAAATCCTAGTGCATTTTTTATCAGCAAACACAGTAATTTTTTTTAAAGGGATAACATTAAGTATCAGCTCAGAAAAACTGGGACCAGAGATCCCTACAAAGACTGCTGAGAATGGAAGGGAGCTCTGGATAGTGTCTAGCCCAAGCTCTGCTCAAAGCTGGGTCAGCTAGAAGGGTTTGCTGGGAATCCTGTCCGGTCACGTCTCGGGTACCTCCAACCTGGGCCAGTGCTGAAACACCTCACAGGTTTCTAACCATCTCATTATTATGTTTAAATTGAAGTGTCTGTGCTTGGATCTGTTCTTACTGCCTCTTGTCCTCTCCCTGAGCATCAGGGAATACTACACATACATACTTAAACTCCATCACCCTCGCACTGATGTTACTTTGTTATGGACTAAAACAGCCTAAGTTCTTCCTAGTTCTGCTGCAGAGAATTTGCTCTCCCCCCAGTTATATTTTACTGCACTTCTCCAACAAGAGCACGCAGAGGTAAACTGGGAAACATTTCTGTCTTTACAGGAAGGAGCATCAAAAGGTTAACTGGTCCATTGCAAAGACTCTCTTTAGCTCAGCCTCCTCTCGCAAGTGCACTGCTCCCACTTCCGCAGGGATGCCTGGCACTGAACAACTCCTGGGCTAAGGGCTGTTGACTGCAGACACCTGACTGTGATCACCAGGGAGTACAGCCGAGGTAAGAGCCATCCCACGGTAAAACCGTGACAACAACAGCAGATCAACACTTCAGTAAGAAAAACAGCTCAATTTCAAGCGCGCTGGAAGGGAACACCCGCACAGCCTCGAGCTGCGCGGAGCTCCCTCGCACCCAGACTCGTTAGAGCGGCGAACGCGCGGCCCGAGGGAGGCCCGGGCAGGGCCGGAGTGCAGGGTCGGGCAGGGCCGGAGGGCAGGGCCCGAGGG
>NW_008651215.1:0-28780 GCF_000695815.1 Acanthisitta chloris
TGTCCCCAGCCCGGAGTGCTGCATGGGGTTGTATCCATGGTAATCATAGAACCACAGCATTGGTCAGGTTGGAAGGGAGCACAGTGGCTCATCTGGTCCAACCTCCCTGCTCAAGCAGGGTTGTCTTAGAGTACAATCACTGTGAAGTTTGTGTGAGCAAGACATGGTAATGGGTCAGTATTGGGTATTGCACAACTGCAAGTTTTATATGTATATATAAATGCCACATAGTGTGGCATGTGACATATATTTTATATATATATGTGTGTATTATTGCACAAAGTGTTTGTTTTCTTACTTTAGGACATATCTTAGAATTGGTTAATTCTGGTCTATGGCAGATGGAGATTTATTTCTTTACAGTAAGTTTTAATTTCGCATTTACAGAATCATTCCATTTTAAAATACAAGAATTGCAAGGCAGTTCAAGGTATGGGATAGAAGCTGTCATTTTCTGGATCTGAAGAAATGCTGTCCAAAGCTACTAAGAAAGAAAAAATAGAGAGCTAAGAGAAGGATGTAGGAAGGGCAGTTGACACACAGCGCAGAAATAAAGACTCCTGGCAACGTGCTGCTGTTGTATAGGCATCAGGCATGGATAGAAAAGTGAATGTGAGTGAAAGACTAGAAGAATTCAGGCTAGAAAGACAGACTAAAATAGAATGAAGCAAAAAAGGTTAATAGCTAATAATTAAATCTTCCAAGGGGTAAGAGTAGTGCCATGAAGGATAAGAGAAAAAGGGCTGTGAGGTGGAACATTTAAGAAACGATGAGGTTCTTTCAGCTGTGTCGTATCACACTGTTTCTGAGCTTTCAAAGGAATTGGAGGAAAATGGCCACATTTTTGCAATGGCAACTGATGCTGATGAAATCTGTTCTACATAATATCAACATAGTCTCTTTTTTGTAGGAATGTGTAGGTGGCATTATGTGTCAGTGTAAAATGAAGTTATTAGAAGTATATTTTTATATTACATAAAAAGAACCTTAAAAAGTGATATTTTGAATTTGTATTTTTGTTGTGTGTGACCGGAGGTGTCAGGGAAAAGTGAGTGTACTGTCTATGATTTACCAAGAAAGGCTTGCTTTCTTGAAGCTTGCACAGATGGCTAAGGTTTCTGCAACACTGCCTACAAGTTGCCAGAAGATCAGTGTGAAAATATATCACTGCCTGATTCCATGGAAAAGAACAGTTATTGTTGCCAGGATTTATTAAGTCCTGTCCTCCTCACAAACAGTACCTATCAAGTGCTTCTTCTAGAGGTAGTCCACAGGAAGTAGTTCCAGTCACAGCATCTTTATCATGTTCATCAAAATGCATATTTTACCTTGTTTGAACATGATTAATTTAAAGTATGGCAAGAATAGTAGCATATAGTGTGTGAAGTGGTCTATTACATGCAATTGAAGTTAAGTTGATAGGAAGAATCTAAATTATTTAGTGTTCATCTCCAATAAATGCGTCATTGCTACTGTACTGTGAAGAAAGCTTTAGTCATTATAAGCTGTTAGGAAGGTGTATCAGTGAAAAATAGCTTGATTAAATAATTTTTAGAGTATGCTTTGTGGATTGGGACTTACATATCTTTTAAAGAAGGTTACTGGCCTAATACTTGCCTCATCCTGCTAATTTGTTGCTTTCTTGCATTTTTTGTTAAAAATCCATTCACTCTTTGAAAGAAGAGAACTTTTCATGGTTTCTCTTGACTGTTAATCTCCACATGCCTTTCCACAGGTGTGTAGAAAACGTTTGCCTACATTGTACAGTTGTAGTGTGTATACAGGTGATAGGGTTTTTTTTTCTGAAATATTTTATAAGTGAAGGCAACAAAATTGGCCTAATGAAGTAATACTATTCTTCTTCATGTTAATACTTTCAAAGACTTTTAAAATAGATTTCAGATATAGTGAAAATCATATTTTAACTAACAAGATCCAATACTTATTGCAAAATGTCCCAAATCCTTCAGATACTTTAAGCTTAGTGTGTTAAATATTGTAGTACTGAAACATAATAACCCGGTTTTGGTGAAGATGCTTTTGCAGATAAAGACATAAGTTCACATCATGTAAGGTACATCACAGGTATACTTCACTGCACTAAAAGAAAAAAATGCGAATCACCAAGGCTTGACTCTGGATATACATTTCTGTGTTTAAGCTATGGTACTAAGAAATATATTGCACTTGTCCTAGTAAAAAAAAATAAAATAAACTATCTATTTGCTTTCTGTTGCACCAAAATATGATATTCTCTACAGATGGAGTATTTTTTATACTAGTTTTATAAATCCAGTGATTCTGTTTGCTAAGTTTGATGATGAAAAGTTAGCAAGACCCTTAAAACATGTACTTGGTTCTTAAGGATATAAAATGTTTTTCAAGGATTATTCATTGGTACATCAGGTATCTTTAAATGTGCTTCAGTGTCTGTCTGATATATATGAGTTTAGAAGCTTGTTGTATATGCCTTTATATTTTTCTGAATCATAGTCCAAAATGGGAAGATTTTTTTTTAGTACATAAAAATTCTTTGTTTTTCCATTCATAAATAGCAGGTATTTGAGAAAATTCTTTTGGCTGAGTATGTCTCTCCTAGGTAATTTTCTTACATCACAAATGTGTGTCACATATAGTAATACCAATTAGTTGAAGTTGCTGAAAACTTTTTGTTACAATTCGTTCTGTAAAGGTTTGCAGCTACCAATTTTATTTGACTTGCTTACTTCCAAGCTGTATCATTGTGTGAGGATAAATAATAATGATAGGAATGGCTACATTGATGATTTTAATAGTATGAATTTAATTGTAAGAATTGTGAAGGAGTTCTCTTCCCTTAAGTATTCTGATTGTCATATGTCATGGTTTAACCCTGGCCAGCAGCCCAACCCCACACAGCTGCTCGCTCACTCCCCCTCCAGTGGGATGGGGGAGAGAATTGGAACAGTAAAAACTGGAAAACTCATGGGCTGAGATAAAGACAGTTTAATAGGAAAGGCAAAAGCCACACACAAGCAAAGCAAAACAAGAAATTAGTTCACTACTTCCCATGGGCAGGAGGTGTTCAGCCACCTCCAGCAGAGCAGGGCCCATCACTGGTAATGGTTACTTGGAAAGACAAATGCCTGCCCTGCCCCCTTTCCTCCTCCCACCTTATATACCGAGCATGATGTCCTATGGTATGGAATATATCTTTGGTCAGTTTGGGTCACCTATCCATGCTGTGTTTCCTCCCAGTCTCCCAAGCACCCCCAACTTCCTTGCCAGCGTGGCAGTATGGAAAGCAGAAAAGGCCTTGGCTCTGTGTAAGCTCTGCTCAGCAACAACAAAAACATTTCTGCATTATCAACCCTGTGCCCTGCACAAATCCTAAACTACTAGCCACTATGAAGAAAGTTAACTCTATATCAGCGCAAACCAGCACATCATACTACTCTTTGATTGAAGAATAAGTATCAGACCAATTTTATTGCATATAGAAAATAATTGTTTCCAGTACAAAGACTGAATTTTAGCTATGGCATCATCAACTGCAATTTACATGATAATCCAGCTACTTTGATTTTGCATTTGCTTTGAAATATATTAAAAGATATTTCTGAAATTACTGTGGTTCATGGAAGTATCACCAGGCCAATTAATTAGACAGTGCATGTCCATTTTGTGTCTGACCCACAAGGCTTATTCAAGAGAATGACATTTGTTTTAGAATGAATCTTTCAGTTACTTTTTCATCTTGGGAAGCCATATAGCTACAAGTCAGTTAAACAGGAAGTGGAGAAAAAATAGTGAAGACCATCACTATCACCACCAAGGTGACCATAAGATCCCCCAGATTATTTATCAAAGCAACTGGCTTTATGTTTGGTTTGGTTTGGTTTGTTTTTTTGATCATTTTAGGAAATATGAGTAGAAATGTTTTTTTCCAGAACCTATCTACTGTTTTCTGATATGGTCCTTCCAACTATTTATACCCTTTAGTGCCTTGAAGCCTATATTTCCGGACAGGCAGTGATACTGTTGAGCGTGATGTTTCTCCACTGCTTTTTACTTAGAAATGTGTATTTTTAAAAGTTTTAAAACTTCAAAAGATTTCTTCCATATTTCTAATACCTACCTGGGTTTTTTTAAATCTTTTGCAATAGTTCTATTAAAATGTGGTAGAAACAGATCAAAGATTACTGAAAGACAGAAATTTTGTGTCTCATTTAGACATAATTTGAATATTTTCATAAATTATGATAATTCCATCATAGAATGCATTTTATTTCTTGATGCTTTTATTTCCTTAATGCTTCAATGCTAACTTAAGTAATTATTTTCTTCCAAGGCACCGGAAGTCTTGGTTTAAATTTTTGCTTTAACCATCATTTCTCACTGGTTTGCAGCAACAGGGCTTGAATGTGAAACTACTTGGTGTGCAAATTCAGTGTTGCATGTCTTTATGTTACAAATATCATTTTTCAGTGTTAAAAATATTACAGTGTACATCTATGCACTTTTCCAGTATACAGAAGTGTCTTAGTTGCTTTTTGGTTACTGTTCCTTGTGACTGATCAAAGACTCTCTGAATGAGACACACTATTTCATGTAAGTTTAAGTCCTGTACAGAGTGTGTGTATGTGTATGTATATGCATGCTGTTTGAAAAGGGAGAATTCTGATTGTATTTTGGGCAAAACGTGTAATTAAAGACAGCTGCATAAAATTGCAATTTCTGTGTCGATTTTTTTCCTTTCTTTCCGTTCCACCTCCCATTAGATGGCAGTGTCATGAATATGCAGCATATTGATGTTGACATATTGATAGGAAAGAAAGCATTTTTAATACATCTCAGTTACCTTTTCATTATATATCTTATGAATTTCAAGAGGAAGAAGGGTGGACTAGAAATGATAGATGGAAATAGCAGATAAGCAAATTTGTATTCAGCGCATAGAAAGCTAGGTATTAGGAAAGTTGCATTCAGTCCTTTGTGTGTTACAGTGTTTCTGTGACTAAGCACCCTTCTTGTTTAGAAAAAGTGCTAAAACTAGTTTTTAGCAAGCCAGAAAGCCAGACCTGGTATTTACCAGGTTTTTCTAGACCTCTCTGTTTACCTGAAGAAAATACTAGCTCAGTTTTGCTCTGTAACAGAATTACTTAGCTACAGCAAAATTCTTTCAAAGATTTTTCCATTTAAGACTGTATGTTTTAGCCAGTCAGTTTGCTTTTAATCTAAAAAAAAACGGCGTAAGGTGTGTGTGGCTAGGTTTTTGTAGTGTCGGGGGACTGCAGCAGTGGCTAATATCATAAGGGATCGGGAGCCATTCATATATTGGACAGAGCCAGATCCAGCTGACTCCAAAGTGAACCTGCTGCTGCCCAAAGCTGAGCCTGTCAGCAACTCTGGTGGCACTCATATGATAACAAATTTAGAAAGAGTAAAATTCACTGTGCAGCAACTGTGAGGGAGGAGTGAGCAAAATATGAAAGAAACATCCCTGCAGACACCAGAGTCAGGACTGAAGTAAAGCCTCGGAAAAATGGGCATGAGGGAAGCTGGTTTTAGTTTTGTTCTCAATTCTTATTATCGTAATCTCCTATTAATTGGCAATAAATTAATAAAATTTTCTCAAGATAAGTCTAAGATGGTAATTGGTCGGTGATCTCCCTGTCCTTATCTCAACCCATGAATTTTTTCATCTTATTTTATCTCCCTTTCTTGCTGAGGAGGGGGAATGAGAGAGGAAGTTGATCGACACCCAGCAGTCAGCCAGGGTTAACCCACTATGATAGTTTATGTGCTGTAGGCATATTGATTTGCTTAATGCAGTCTCCTACTGTTAAGTGTTTTGGAGTATTAGGTGTAGTAGCCCTAGTCTGAAAATTGACTCAGCATCTACAGTATCCAAGTGAAGGCTTCTTTGCATTTTCATGATGGTTAAGATTTTGTTCACATAGGTGTAAAATATTCCACTCACATGCCTAATTTGGAAGGTAAAACAATGCAAAAATTATCTGGAGGACTAAAATCAGGGACTAGAGTAAAGCTGATGAGGAAAGCACTGCAAGAGATCTTAAGGTCTTTGCACAGAAGATTAGATTACATGTTTGTAGCACATCCTTCTAGACCTTAGACATAGGGCTGCCTTCTCTTGCTTCTTTTTTCTTCTTTATAGAAAAATTGTAGAAAACTGTAACTCGATATGGTAGTCATATGCACTTCTGTTTTGAAGAGTTAAATGCTGGGACTGTGTATGCCTGTATAGTCCTTTGGTTCAAGTGGATACTACATGAGTTATTTTTAAATAGAAAATTCTGATGCCACTAAAGATATGTGCAGTTTCTGGATTCAACATGGTCATTTGCTTAAAACTATCAAAAACTATACTACTGATAAACTACTGATAGAACAGGAAGAAATGCTATAATTTATTTCTGGTCTTAACCTGCAGGAGTTAATGAAACAATGGAGTGTCCACAAGTACCTTCATTGAGTACTAGTGTAACACATTTGTTCAGATAGTATCTTCTCTTGAATGATCCTTTCCCCCTTGAATATTGAGGAAAAGGGAAATAGGAAAAGTTTGATTAAGGTAGAATTGGTTTTCACATGTGGGATTTAGTTCTGGAATTTTATTTTTACTGCAAACTGTGGCATATTCTATTGCTTACAAATTTCTGTCTTCTCTTGCAGTGCACTTGTAGGAGAGACATGGTGTCAATGTCCATGGACGTCTTTGTGAGGATGTTTCAACCAGACAGATACCAGCTGTGGAAACAAGGCAAGGATTTATACACCATTGATCATGCAAAACCAACTCCTGAATCAACGCCTGAAGTAGAGGCCTGGGTACAGAGGAGAAATAAAATGCAAGAACTTCGCAGGAGGTATTTATGTTTCTTTATCCTCTATGTACTTGTCTTCAATATGATGTCAATTTCCTTTTGGTTTCTTTTTGGCCACTTTCTCTGGTGTTTTATTTGAATTCATTTACTTTAGATGAAAATTGGTTTTCTGTTTCCTGTATTAAGCTGAACTTGGGGACAAGCAAGTCTTTTTTTCAGTGACCATGAAAAATTAATTTGACTTAAAAGTTTTGTGTATAGCTGAAGTTAATGATTATGAAGGGCATCAAAATGCATTCCAGTGTTGCATTTACAGTGTTTTTTTTAGTAAAGATTATTCCATTAAAATATTCAAGGTGTAGATGGTTGCCATTATTTCTAGTGGCAGTTGCAACCAAAACACGAGAGAGAAGTCTCCTAAGAGCTGAAGTGAAGATTAAATAGGAAAAACTTATCATAAAGTTGTGGCAGAATCCCACTAGCTGTGTGGCATCTCTAGCAATAGTCTTAGCCATCACTGCCATCTAATTTCAAGAAGGTATCACCGCCTATTCATCACACTCTCACAGTGCTGCAGCTGAAGCCCATTGATGTCTACCACAGGTCAATCACAGATCATAATTTGGCATAAGAAAGGCCTAAATCATAGAGTCATAGTATCATCAAGGTTGGAAGAGATCTTTGAGAACATCCAGTCAAACTGTCCACCTAGCACTACCACTGTAACCCCTATCACCCAGCGCCAGATCCGTATGTCTCTTAAACACCTCCAGGGTTGGTAATTCCACCATCTTCCAGGATAACCTATACCAATGCCTGACCACCCTAACAGTGAAAAAATTTTCTTACATCTAATCTGAATCTCTCCTGTCTCAGCCTAAGACCATTTCCTCCTGCCCTCTCACTGTAGGTATGGCAGAAGAGACCATCCCCCACTTCTCTACAACGCCCTTTCAGGTAGTTGTAGAGTGATGAGGTCCCTCCTGTGCCTCCTTCTCCAAACTGAACAAACCCAATTACCTCAGCCATTCCTCATACAGCATGTTTTCTAACCCCTTCACAAGCCTTGTTGCCCTTCTCTGGACATGGCCCAGTAAATCAATGTCCTTTTCAAACTGAGTGGCACAAAATTGACCTGAGCTGAACACAGTACTCGAGATGTGGCCTCACCAATGCTGAGTACAGGGGGATGATCACTTTGCTACACTATTCTTGATAGAGGCCAAGATGCCATTGGCCTTCTTGGCCACCTGAACACACTGTTGGCTCATACTGAGCTGCTGTCCACCAACACTCCCAAGTCTCTTTCTGACAAACAGCTCTCAAGTCGCTCCTCCCCCAGCCTGTAGCGCTGCATGATGTTGTTGTGGCCCAAGTACAGGACCTGGCACTTCGCCTTATTGAACCTCATACAGTTGTTCTCAGCCAACTGATGAAGTCTGTCCAGCTCTCTCTGTAGAGCCTTCCTACCCTTGAGCAGCTTGACACTCCCACCTGCCTTCGTGTCTTCTGCAATTTACTGCGAGTGTCCTCATGTCCAGGTCATCAATAAAGATGTTAAACTGGAGCAGCCCCAATACTGAGTCTTGGAGGACACCACTTGTGATGAGCCACCAATTGGATTTAGCTCCATTCACAACAACTCTGTGGGCCCAGCCATCTAGCCATTTTCTTACCCATTGAAAGGTCCACCCATCTAAGCAATGAGCAGCCTTTTTTTTTAGGAGGATTCTGTGGGAGATGGTGTCAAATGCTTTACTGAAGTCTAGACAAACTACATTCACAGCTTTTCCCTCATCTACTAAGCAGTTGCTTTGTCATAGAAGGAGGTTAGGTTGGTCAAGCAGGACCTTCATTGCATAAATCCTGCTTGATTGGACCTGATCCCCTGGTTGACCTGCATTGTGCCGTGTAATGGTACTCAGAGTGATCTCTTCCATAATCTTGCCCAGAGCTGACATGAGGTTCATAAGTCTGTGGGTTCCCAGATCATCTTTCTGGCTGTTATTGTAGATAGTCATTACATTTGTTAATTTCCTGTCAGCTGGAACTTCTCCAGTTATTCAGGATTGCTAGTAGACAACTGAGAGTGCTTTGCCAAGTTCTTTCGACAGTTCCCTCATTACCCTGGAGTGGATCCCATCAGGGCCCATAGACTTATGAGTGTCTAACTGGCATAGCAGGTCATGAACCATCTTCTATTTCTCATTTTGTCACTGAAATTATAAAAGCTTTGACCTTTTAAAGCAGTTTCATAGCTGTTTTCTTGATATGCATAATGGTTTTTGTTTGCATTGCACAGACATTTTTTGTACACTTCTTGCTTCTCTGTCTTCTTTGTGAATTTTCTTCTTCATTATCTAATACAGATCTACTTAATTTCTGGCCAGGGGTGGGAAATTTTATGCATATCTGCTTAGCTGTGTAGTGCAGTTTTCTGGGTTGAAGATAATCCTGAATTTTTTAAGACCTTTTTTCTCCTTCAGATAATTTAACAGTATAGTTACTTTTTAACGTGGTTTGAAACCAAATTTCCTCATTTTCTTTGTAAGTTAATGAATTTTTTGAGGCAAAGGATAGGAAAGTCACCTGTAAAGAAAAGGACTAACTGCGACTGTAGTGAAACATTATGGTTGAAAATATAACATTGAGTTTCTTTTGGGTAGGTATAGTTTCTGGGGTAGAGTCACTTGTTGAAGACAAGTGGTAAAGCATCTGACAGCCAATTTGTTAGTATATGTATAACATACTGGGCTCACAGAGACTAATTCTCATTCTTGTTTAGCTAGGTGAATGCCATTTTGCCCTGTAATAGGTTTCACTGTGTGTATTGTACAGCATAACTGGAAATTCATACTTGGACCAGCAGCAATTAATTTCATAGTACCCTTATGGGTAGCCAGTTTTGACTAAAGATGAAGGCTTTCTAAGAATTGTGTTGAAAGTTTTATCATGGGAACACATGGGCTGATTTCATGCACTTAGCTAAGCTAATAAACGCAATTCCAACGCTGTTTAAATCTTGAATTGGGTTTTGTTCAGTCATGGTAATAGCGTGCATTGCAAAGGAGGATAAAATGTTTTTTCAGCTTCATTTCTAGTATAATGTGTCTATTGAAATTGTCATCATTTTGATTATGGGAGTAATGTAAGTTACAGCAGGGTGAAAATAAAAATACCATCTATGGGAATCTTCATGAATATGGCAGGGATGATATGAATATCATGAATAGGAAGGGATGACCCTTCATGGAGAGTTTAACGTTGACATTTATAGCTGAAATGCCATATATAGAACAATACAATAAAACATCTAATGACTACATGTAAACAGTAACAATACTCGCTGTTGCATTACAATGTGAACTGATGGGTGTCTCATACTTCAGCAAATTTTCTGAAAACTGCTGTTTTATAGAGAGAGTGTTGGAAGATGTACATTGATGGACATAAAATAAAATGTAAGGGGTAGCAAAATGTTTTTTCTGGTGATGTGTAGAATCTAAGATGCAAGTCCTTTGTGATATTTGGGGATTTGTCATTATTATGTTCAGAGTTTTGAAACCTGCTGTGTGATGAAGCACATTAAAATCTCCTCCTGTGTCACAAATTTGAAACTGGACTAATCTCCTGCTACTTTTATCCAGAGTACATAAATTACAAACCTGTTTCTGATGGGTTTGCCATTTCTCCTGCCTTAGGATTTCCCTTCTACTTCTGAGGGTGCTAAAACATATGCTGAAACCTTAATTTCAACTTTGGGTTTTTTGTATGTGGGGTTTTTGGGGGGTGTTTTGAATATTTTTTTTTAACACAGCCTTGTGAAATATATTACTTGATATTGTATCCTTTCAAAATACCTGGTGATGAAAATTTCTACTTTTTCAGATGCTTGTTGTTTGTGTTAAAATGCATACAAAAACAGATCTGACTCTACAAAGGTGTTCAGACTAGTTTGTTATCAGCATTGGAGTTTGGAAGTATTACCCGATTTTAGTGCTACGGAGAGTGTTTGGATGTTAGTTAAGTAATAGTTACTTAAAGATTATATTACTTTCAGAATTCAACAACTTTACCATAGAATGGTGATAAAAGATTAGAAGGTTAAATCCAATCAATTGTTAATCTATCACTTAATAAATTGTAACAGTATCTCAACACAAAAAGATGAAAAATTGTCAGTTTTTTACCACTTTAAGCAGGTGAAAGGGACATATATATTGGTAGATGTTTTATCTTATCCAAGACAGACTTTCTACTCTGACAGCAATATCTCTTATAACAGCTTCATGCACACCAGATCTCAATCTAAAAATCTTAAAACTCCAGAGGACAAGAGAGTATCTGCTATGGTAGCTGATGCAGAAATCACAGCGACTGAAGCGGCTACTGATGGCTCCAAGGTCAGTCAAGAACCTGAAAAAAAGACAGTGGTAAACACAGGAGTGCCTTCTGGGGAAGAAGAAAACAGTAGTGGAATGGAGCTGGATCAACATTTTTTGGATCATGCCTTGGCTGAAGGTGAGATAAGGACTGAGTGTGTTTCACATGTAAGTTGTAGGCTGTCAGTACTCTAATGCCACAAATTAGTGGGTGTTAAAGCATAGTGTTATCCTAGAATAACATACTAAAATGCTTACGTATAAAGTTATGAAGAGAAGACAGATATTCAGTAAGAATAAGAAAATGCCAAATTACTATTCTGAGTTGAGAGTAATATCACCTATACTGTTTTAATGAAGTGTTTTTTAAATGAGAAAAAAGAATGATGTTTTGTAAATTAAATTTTTTCAGTGGACTCTTATGTTATACAGCAAAGTGTTTTTGATATGGAAATGATACAGAATGCCTTAATACTGTTCAAATAGTACAGAATATACATGCTTGCCACTTTGTTGCATGTATTTACATGATGAACCTACATATTAGAAGTGGTCCATTCCTGCACACAAAAGTGCTCTGTTCTGAGACTCCAGATTTCTTGTCACATCCTGTTGATCTGTCTGACAATGCAAGTTATAAAGGCCTTGACAAGCTGAAGATTTTTTTCCCCACTACAGCTTTTTTAAACTAATATACTTGGTCTATTCTGGACTTTATTTATTCTAATTCACATTTCCTTGTAGTTCAGGTATAGTTCCACATTAATGTTCATAAAGTCAAACTGCAATTTTAACTTTAAGTATGTGAGCAATCCCATTTTATTTTATATTGCTACTGAAAATTTACTTGCAAATTGCATGTAGAGAGTATTTCCATTATTGTGATATTAATAGTTATGTTAATGCTTATTTGGGGATGGTAATCACCAGGATTGATTCCGATAAGGGTAACAGAGTGAGTATTGCAACATGGAGGCTTAGAAATTCATGCATATAAATTATTTGGTGCTGTATCAAAGTTGTTCCAGCTGTCTCCTAATAATCTTAGTTTTTTTCAAAGGTACCATTGCTTTACAGCTTTCTCTAACTTTTAATAGAGTTTTGGAATGTTCATGACCATAGAGAAAGTAGTAGGAGCCATTCTGTGTTTATTGGCAAGGGGATAAAAAACGGAGAAGAACAGAGAGCTGTCCTGTCTACTTTGTGCTATTAAAGAGTGGTGCCTGGGCCTTTGTAGGAAAAAGCATGTTTTTATATAGGATGGTAGAAAATCCAGGGCTCATGTTGAAGAAGGTGGTTTGTTCTGCATTATCTCTGGCTATTACACCCATTATACTCAGTCAAGGGAGTACTGTTCATGCCCAGAGATTGTATTTCGGTTTTGGCTTTGTATTAATAAATTGTGTATTCGTTTGACTGAAAAGGAATATTTTTCTGGAAAAGAAGTTCAAGTAACCATTGTAAAGAAAGAGTAGGGAGGGAGTTCACAGAAACTGTTTGATATCTTGGATGTGCTGCTGAATCAGAATTCACTGCAGTGTGTGCCACACACTTCTCTGGAATATGTTTTTCGAGTGACCTCTCTTGCCCATTGTTCTGTCTTTCTGATGTGAGCATCAGCAGATGAAGAATTTTTGTATAGTAAAATCCACACAATTTCACTCTTCAGCATCACTGAAATGTAAAATTATGCTAATTTTTCCAATATAAAATTATGCTAAGTGCTTTTCATTTCTAGACCAGTGCTGTTGTTTTCAAAACATTCTTGGTATCTGAAATATGTCTTCATAATTATAAACCATTAATCTTTGCTTGTTTTCAGTTTTAAAGCAGGTATAATAGGTATAAAATGCAGGGTATTAAGTTCAATATACCAGCCTTTTGTAATTTTTTACCCAGTGAGTCAAAGTGCATATAGGCTCTCAGAATAAAGAGGCTACGTGAATATGGATTGTTTTGAATGACATGAAGACCTGTTGTAATTCAAATGCAAAATACTGATTAAATGATTCAAACTATATTTCATGCTTCAAACTCAATCCATTTACATTTAATTTATTCTCTGATAAAACCTATGCTCCAGGTTTTGTGTATAACCTTTCTGTATATGCTCTTCTACAAAATGCTTTTCTGTATGATTTCTGAATGAAGAACCATGCTATGAATAATTCAGATTGTTGTGAAATTCAATATGGTAATGTAAAGTGAGATTTATTAACAAATCATATTCTTGATCTATAGGAGACATCCATCCAGAGTCAATTTTGAGCCCTGTACCTGCACCAGAGGAGGCAGAAATGGAAGATGAGGACAGGGTATATTCCAGTCATCCTTTCTTTGCACATGAAGATTCTGTGGCCAGCAAGCCTGCTTCTGAGAGTTGTAAAACAGAAGAGAATTTGAAACCTCAAAATCAGTATGTTTCATCCATACCATGCTGTGAAGCAGCGGGACAAGCTCCTGAAGCAGAAAATCTGGATAAAGTGCAACGTGTCTCCATGGAGGATGGTATCAGCAACTTAGAACACAGTGAAAGTAGTTTGGAACATGGAGAAATGCCAGTTGTAAAAAGCGGTGAAGAAGATGGCATGGAAACGTCTAGTGTATGTGAAGCAAATTGCATCATAATAGTAATATATTCTTGATGTAATGAAATGTGAATGAGCGTTTTTCTAATGAGACTTCATATCCGTATTAGAGCACTTAACAATATGCATAAGTTTAATCAGATGATAATTTGAACTTGTTTTGAAGTGTTCAGGCAAGAGCGGGAATTTTGATCCAAAAGCAGAATGTTTCTGCTTGCTTATAGACACATTTTCCATGTTATTTTAGATATCTAGTAATTTCATTTTGTATCTGTGACTCTGAAGTGTCAGCAACTATTCTCAAGCTATTCCCATATTCATTGCTTGCCAGTATGAGTGAGGCTGTGAGGTTCAGTTATTGCCATTCACATGAAATTGAAATTATTAGAAGTGAGTGCTTTATTTGGTATCATGTATTTGTGTTTCAGAAAATGACTGTTTTGACCGAGTTTTAAAGAGAATTAATAATATGCTGGTAGAACAGCAGAGTGAGTGGATTCTGGGAGACTTGCTGTCCAAGGACAAAACGTGTCAGCATGGAAGCACGTGGTGATTTGTTTTTAGACTGAGAAATATCTTTTCATTGAGTTGGGTGGAAACAAATTTTACTTTCATTCGGTTATATTATCTCACATAAACTTTCTTACTTCAGTTAAAATTGCACCCATAGTATAACAGTTAAAGAAAGTGAATCTTCAAGACCTGGCTATAGCAGGAGAGTAGATGTCAAGGTCTGACAGTTACTTTTCTTGGATTTTGTAAATGGCCTAAAATATGCAAAGAAAACACTTGAAAGAAAAGATCCTGCTAATATAAGGAATATATATTCTCCATTTTTAAATAGCAGGTTTTAATAGCATTTTCTCTTTGGGGCAGCTACAAACATATGGACTATTTTTTACTCTTGCTATTCTGCTGTAATGTTCAGCTGCGACTTTGGGATGCACAATGTAAAATTAAGCCATGGTGTTGTCAAAGTAGCTTTCTGAATGGCAAGTTCAATCCCAGTTTGGCAGAGAGAGAGTGAAAATCCACTGCCATACTTTGTGGGGAATATGTTTTAGAAGCCAAAATAAAATCAAGCTGACCCTTCCACAGACATGAACAGTGCACTAAGGATTTTTTTCAGTGTTAAGGGTTTTAATAATCTTGGCTCCAGCCTTTCCACCATAATAATAAGAAGCACTATAAACATCTCAGTGTTTTAATTAACATGTATTAGAGATTATATTATCTCTTTCTGTGCCTTTCAGCCATTTATATATGCGGTTTCGGATTTTCTCCAGTATAATTGCATAATCTTTCTTTCTCTTTTAAGTGAAGTATACTGTACAGATGCAATTAAAAAAGTCTGATATTTCCCTTTTTACTTACTTTGTGACTTTTAGATCATAAACCTGTCCTGTGCATTAACCACATCTTCCTCCCCCTGCTTATCACAGTAAATATAATGTTGTTTTGTAATTTACTTCCCATGTTTTAGTTGCAGTTTTCAGCCTTCAAATCAGTCAAGGGGCATGCGTGTTATCTGCTAGGTTAGTTTCAGGGCATTGAGGCGCAGAATGCTGTGATCCATTAGAATCATGTGAAAGTTCCCACCTCTCTGCCAGTGCCCTTGCCCTTTGTGTGCTCCTGAACCTCCATATGCTATCAGTAAATGGTTTACTTCGAGATTCCTCCACCAGCACCCAAATCTGGGGTTGTGAAATCTGCACTTCAAGAGTTTGTAACACTGGCCTTAGTTCTTGAAGCTTGAATAACTTTAAGCTGAATGTACATAGAGGTGTTTCAGAGAGGAAGGAATTTCTTCATATACCAAATCAATATGTTAGTTGTATAGCAGGACTTTAATTTCTTATCTTAACTCCAGATCTTTTTTTTTTTTTCTGAAGAATTTTGGAGTCTTTCATGAATGAAGTCAATGGGTTTCTGCCTCATTTTTGTAGCCAGTTTGTGGCTATGTTGCACTTCTGGTTTGCAGAATTGTTTGGGTTCTCCCTCTCTAACATCGCGCTGAGCAAACCAGGATTTATGCTGTGTAGGTTGTGAAGGGCTGCGGTAACTTATACCTGAAATGATTTGTGTTTGACAAGGCTTGCACTTTTTGAATTAAAATATGTATTCTGAATTAGAGACAAATGTTTTATTGGTACACTAAAGGTCCTTCAAGTGCCAGGATAGTATTTACAGAATTGACCTCTTGCTTGTTTACAGAAGAATGTTTTTGCTTACTATAATTAGCTTCATAGAATTACATACTGAATTAGTTGTGTTTTTTCTTTTCCAGTCAGAGGAAGTTGTAAGAAAGAAAATATCCAGGAGTAGGCGCCATCCACTAAATAAACCCCCAGATAGATCACCAATGACTTTAGTTAAACAGCAAGCAACTAGTGATGAAGGTGAGTGTAATATTTAATACATTTTCTGATGATTAAATTTTCTGTCTTTGTGAGACCATGTATACAGGCACAGACAGGTCATGTAGTTTCTGTCTGTTTTCATTCAAATTCTTCTTAAAACATTGGATCTGTCTTTGCATAAAGCTCTGGAAAATAAGGTATCATTTAAAACAAATATATTCACTGATCAAATACTCTTTATTAGAACTCACATCAGTTGCATTTCAGAATAAGATTTTAATTGTGTAAGTGTAGGTAAAAATGACATAGGAATCCCTTGAATATGAATCTTGAGTGTAAGTCATAGTCCTCTATTCTGCTTTAAAGCTACTTTTTCTGGTTCGGTTTTTGACAGGACTTTGGCCACTGGGGGCATCGTAAGCCATCAGTGTCTTAAGATACTATGGTTCTTATTCAAGAAAAAAGGCTATAGACTCCTGGGTATTATCAGAAGCTTATCAAGAGTGTTTATATATGTCTTGATTTTCAGGATTTTGTTTAGTTTTGTATGGAAAGAATTAACTTATCTCTCTATAGTTTTGGTAAATTAATTTTCCTCAATTGATTTAAAATAGTAATTTAAAAGCTGATTTGAAGCATATGTCATCTACATGTTTCATATCTTTATATATGCTTCTAGATGTATCTAAGTAGTGTGTACATTTGCTAGTGGATAGCATGCAAGA
Organism: Acanthisitta chloris; assembly: GCF_000695815.1. Taxonomy (NCBI): domain Eukaryota; kingdom Metazoa; phylum Chordata; class Aves; order Passeriformes; family Acanthisittidae; genus Acanthisitta; species Acanthisitta chloris. Next base: position 16,886 of record NW_008651215.1, read on the forward strand.
TGTTAGAAAATAAGTACTGTATTTTCACAAATGCCAAAAGAGGTGGGAAAACATAATTCTATTTTTAGACATAATGAAAACAGCCCTTATGACTAGAAAGCAGCAGCCAGTCTCATGTCTCTTTCCTCAGCTGAACAATTCAGTTTTCTGCTTATTTTTAAGTGTCACAAAGTGACAGGAAGCAGGGTAAATGGCCTTCCTGGAAATGTGTGAGATTGGGCTTCTGATCTAATTTAGGCACTTTAAGCAATATTTCTCTTATTTTCTGAGTGGTTACCATGGAATTCCATTATTTAACCTGATAGCTTAAATAAGGAGAGCACTGTTAGGCAGTTGTTTTGAATACACTTGTCCAAATAGTCACTTTAGATTGCAGATAGGCACGTTACACTATACTGTATGGTACCTTCAGGTGTTTCAAGTTGTTCAAGTTTCAAGTTTCAAGAATTAAACAGAAACATGTCCATAGTGATGCTAAACAGCAGTGATATATAAAACAGAGTTATGTACAAAATAAGTAAGTAAATATTTCTGCAACCATGAAATTTGGTGCTCTGTAACTAGATACCACAGTGGTCAAAAATATTAAGACAATACTTGGAATTTCTCAGATGCTCTTTTTGGGAACTTACTCAAGTACTGTAGAGAGCCACCATCTTGCACAGATCAGCTACAAAATCTAAGAAGTTTACCCAAGATAGGCATTTGCTTTGCTGCAGTAGATAGAAATAGTAAATCTGCTTTACCCAGCAATCACATATACTGCCACCCAAAGTTGATGAATAAAGCTACCTTATTCTATCAAAGTTGGCTTGTGAAGCTTATTGTACTGTACATCAAAACAGAAGACACATTACTTTGTCATATTGCCTTAGCATTTTAGTTCTGTAAAGCACAATATTTTCAGGTGCTGTTCTCCAGAATCTCCTCAGTTAGCAGAACTGGAGATTGGTACTCACACTCCCTTAGACACTTTGATATAGCTGAGCTGATACCTGTCTGTGACTACAGGTCTGTTGGAGTACATATCTGGACACTTCAGTGTTTACATGTGTTTTGTACCTGATTTCCACTTCCACACACCCAGTTATTGCTTCTCATTAACAGTAGCTGTTTCTTACAGCTACAGATAAATATTCTTGACTTCAGAGAGAGACAGCATGCCTGCTAATTGATTCTTCTTCTTGTTACTAAGGAATATTATGCTTTAAGTTAGCACAAATTTAGACATTGTTAAGCTGGGTGCCATAATTTCAACTGGCCCCTCACCAATTCATCTCCCTCCTTGTTCCAAGGCTGAAGAAATTGATTTATATCTTCTGTCTCACTAGTTTGGGAAAGCCATACTCTGTTTCAGTTTTTGTCTGAGCCACAGTATTCCCAGGCATGATACTTCAATTAGCTGTTAAACATCTTTCTGAAAATTAGAGATGGCTTAGACCCATGATCTATATCATATATGCATATGTTTGGATACCTTGAGGGATAGAGCACATTTCAGAAAATGTGATGGTAATTTATAGGATGATATTAATATTAAGATTCATCTAGTAAAGTAATTAAAGATTTAAATATGTGGTAGGTTGCAGTGAAATTGCTCAGTTTTTTTTAAATTAGAGATTATATTCCTTTTGCCTGCTGACACTTTTTCAATGTTGTAGTTAAAACATAGTGTAAAATTCCTATTTAAGCATAGGTTGTGCATGCTTAAAGTGCATCTAGTGCATCTAGTCTGGCTAGATGATGATGTGATGACAGTTGTATCTCAAGGATTCTGCTAAGATGAAGACATTTTCCAGTTCATCCAGTAGTTTGCCAGCTTCCTGGTGTAGTAATTTAATGTGAAAGTAGCAGCATCCCAATAAGATGTTGTATACCTACAAGTTTTTCCTCTTTTGTGATGATTATCATTCTGGTAGATAAAGGTGTATTTTTGTTAGGAAAGAAACAGTTGTCTTGGAACTCTTTCAAGCAGCTGTTAAGCACCTGTATGCTTATTGATTGAAGGGGTTAAGAGTTTTATTGGACATGGCAGTTACTGGTATTTCCTGCCTGGAACTAGAATTATTATTATTTTCATGTGTCTGTTTCTCATTGTAATCTAATTGATCAGTAGGCTTCTGTAAGAGCACTAGAAGAGAAACAATAGATTTTGGGTGAGCAGAATGTTTACATCTGAGACAGAGATTGAAGAACTGCTGAAGGAGAATGGCAAACTGAACCTCATTAGCTTTCCTGACACATGCTGACATGGGAGTTAAAGATGTGTGGCTAGATGAATGTCAGTCAAAGGAGATTTTTTTGATCATGTTCGAGATTGTTTGTTTCAAGTATCAGGGAAGTAATCAGTATCAATGTACTTATGACTATGTTCCTCTATGCGGAGGTGCTTCATCCATATTCTGAAGTCTCCAGAAATGTGATTCAGCATGCATACTTACTCAGTTCCTGTTCTCTGTATTTTTTGAATAAAAATGATGCTGGATGAGACTAAGATAGTACAGTCTTTTGGTACAGCAATTTCTCAGTTCATCTGTTCTTTACAAGGAGAATTTATATATTGATACATTAGTTTATATTTTAATTTATCTGGGTCCAGTAAAATCATAACTGTAAACAAAATGGAAGCAGAAGATACAGTGCTGTTAGGAAAATTAAGAAATTGAGGATTTATATTTCATCTGCAACTGATGTCACTTTGCACGAGTTGGATAGTCTGTAGCCATTGCTAAACAGATAATTTATATTCAAATTAATGTATTTGAAGTCTTCAGATACTAGGGTTCTATTAGGAAGTTTCTGTGAATAGAGGTGATCTGAAGGTGTTAATAATACGAAGGCAGCATTCTTTGACACTGTCAGCCATTTCAGAATCATAATTTTGCAAATAGGATATCATTGTATTCAACAGCATGCTTAAATCATAGCAGAGACTTTCTGGATTCACTATTAATACAGAGTCCCTGGGCAGAAATTAATTTTTTTTTCACAGGATCACTCAGATATTGAGTTTTATGGGTTTTTTTTGTCAATACATATGCTTAGGTGCATATGCCTTTATCAAAAATAATTGGGTTAATTGTTTATTTGTGGAGCATTGGTGTTACTCTTTTTACTGTCTTGAAGCCTTTCCCTATGTATGTCTAACTTACAGCTCTCTCTTATTATGGTTGTTTTTGTGGAATTAAATCCTAAAGGACTGAGCGCTGAGAAATACTGGGGGCTGAGGAATCAATCCCAGAAACTGTAGCTCAGTCTGCCAGTTTAAAAAAATAAGTGCAGCAGGAGAGTGTAGGCTGTACGTCACACTCAACATGTTAACAATTTTTACGTAACAAACCTTGGTCTTATGCTCAATGCAGTATATTAACTTGTGGTATTATTATTCTTTTGTATTTAGTGCAGATGTATTTCTGCTTATTTAAGCAATAAAAAAGCAAATTCAGCAGAAGGAGCAAACATACTGACTTTGGATGCACATTGATTGGTCCCAGAGATTTCTTTCCAACAGTATTTGGGCATGCAACACTAGAAACTGTTTTTAGATTCAAGTTGACTAAAATTTCCCATTGCTCTAAATTATATAATTATAGAGTATAGATTGAGTTCAGTATGAGGCTTTTTGTATATGGTTTCTATAATTTTAAATATGATTCAGAATTTCAAAGTCATTTTGTTTTCATTATTTTGTAAGATAGGGAAACAGAGAGAACTTTAGTGAATAGAAACAGTGGCTTGGATAAGAGTTGATTAGTGAAAATTGCTAGTTTTACAGCTATAGTTTTCCTTCTGATATGACATGGAATAAAGCTTCGATTTTTACATTCACTGTCAGCATCCTGTGAGATGTGCATGATTTGATACTAGTAGTCTGTCATGGTTTAACCCCAGCCAGCAGCCAAGTGCCACACAGCCACTCGTTCACTGCTCACCAGTGGGATGGGTGAGAGAATCAGAAGGGTAAAAGCTAGAAAACTCATGGGTTGAGATAAAGACAGTTTGATAGGGAAAGCAAAAGCTGCACACACAAACAAAGCAAGACAAGGAATTAGTTCACGGCTTCCCACACGGAGTGTTCACTACCTCCAGCAGAGCAGTGCCCAATCACGGGTAATGATTACTTGGGAAGGCAAATGCCGTCACTCCAAACATCCCCCCTTCCTCCGTCTTCTTCCCACCTTATATACTGAGCATGATGTCATATAGTATAGAATATCCCATTGGTCAGTTTGGGTCACCTGTCCCAGCTGTGTTTCCTCCCAGTCTCCCATGCACCCCCAGCTTCCTTGCCAGCGTGGCAGTATGGAAAGCAGGAAAGGCCTTGACTCTATGTAAACTCAGCAATAACAAAAGCATCTCTACATTATCAGTCCTGTGTTCTGCACAGATCCTAAACATAGGCCCATACTAGCCACTGTGAAGAATGTTAATTCTACTTTAGCCCAAACTAGCGCATTATCAAACTGTTTAAGACTTTTTCGGTCATGTCATAAATAGGTTAAGTCTGCTTAAACAGAGGAAAATTGCAGTCATAGATGCAGTTATGATTGTTTTGTTTCAGAGCTTTAAATGTAAGATTCTGCTGGAAAATTCTCACTTTTTTCAGAAAGAAATGTTTTTTCCTCGTGTTGCATAAAAGATAGATAAGAATTTGATAACCAGTTGGTAGAGGCATGTTTATATTTGCCACATTAGTACTATAATGTACATATTTCCATACTGTTTTGTTGAGTGAAGTTTTACTTTAAAATACTTTGCTCTTGTGTGAGTATGAGTTAATCTAGTATATAATTTGCATTTTTCATACATTATCATCCTGCACTGGATGGAGGAGTCCAGTGCTATCTACCCATTGCAACAGTATCACTATGCTAGAAAAATGTGTTTTCTGTGCTTTTCTCTGGTACCTATATCGCTTCTGATTTGTTTAAATTCAATTTTCAAAGTTCGATTAGCATAGTTAATAAAAGGTTCTACCACTTATGAAGCATGCGGTGTTTTGAAGACCCCACAAAAAACTTTTAAAAAATTGTGGTAGAATCTTTAGTAGGTATTTAGGAACAGAAGGTATTGAAAAGTAAAATACAAGCTTTTCCTTAATGTCCAGTACTCTTGTCAACCTTGTGGACTAGCAGCTGATCTTCAGAAATGGCAAGAACTGACAACACTAATTTTTGCCCTGGCAGCTCTTGTCCCTTGACATATTTCACAAGTAGTGCTTATCTGCGTCCGCTTGGACACCTACAGGATCTAAGAGTAGCCATTATTTTGATCAAGAGGGGAATACAAACCAGTTCTTCTACTATTTATGCCTCATTTGCTGGACAGTGGTATATGTAGTGATCATTAAGACTCATTGTCCTCTAGGTGAACCTTACAATTCTAATTGTGCAGCTTTCTTAGCTTTAAAATATGATGTTTTACCTCTTAAAGGAGTGGATAGAACTGCAGTCTTGGATAGAGAGGCATGTATAATTTCTCATTATCAAGTGTGCCAAAATGAAAATGGATTTTCTGCTGCATTAGTACAGCCTCTTAAGAGCCTTCTCAAGGCTAGCTATGGAGTTGGGGCAAAATAGATATGACGTTTGTCAAGGAGGCAGATATCTCTTCTGCAGGGTTATCTTCTGGAGTTGAGCTTCTGTTTCTGTAATTACGGTCTGAAGACAAAAACATATGACTTGCATTTATCAAGGATTAATTCACCATGGTATTGGTGCAGGGTATTGCCTGGCAAGTTATCCTAGTAGTAATTTTCATTTTCCAAATTAAAAAAAATCTAGCCCATAGAGTTATTATGCCTTTGCCAAAATCTGAAGCTTCTTTGTAAGCTGTCAGTATCAGAAGTTGCTTAATTTGAATACCAAAGGGGTTTTACTAAATGTTTTTTGTTGTCTGAGAAGTGTGTGTAATATCTATTTTTTTAATGTACAAAATAACTACACATAAGAAATTGATCTTTCAGGGAATTTAAATGCAGCTGTTGTCTAGTGTATGAGGTGTTTATGGGATATTTGTTCTAGTGATCTGTGCAGGAACTGTAGCTTAAAGCTGTTAATTTATAATTCCAATTCAGGCATTGATTTGTCATGTGAATTTGGATCCGTTGTCGAGCCTTTCTGTTTTGCATCTTCCATACTTAACATACGGAGTTAAGTAACTACCCGAGGCCTTGGTTCAGTGAAGAACTTCATTCCAAGCTTAACTGTACGCATTCAAGTAACCTTGTTCCTCAAATTGCACTTGTGTTTTGCCCAGAGGCACTTCAGCTGGAATAGTATATTGACATAGGTTAGATTTGTGCTGCCTGAGAGATATAAAATAACCATAAAATATGTTTTCCCCACTTGGTACTGTTTTTTGTCTCTAGAGTAGCATAAAATGAGAGTATATTGGTGATTCTGCTTGGTAGTATTTCTGAAACACTCATCACTGCATAATAATTGGATATTTATTTAGTAGTATATTACTTGGCAGTATGATCAGTGAAGATACACTTTAATTTCTAGAATAAGGAAGTACCACCAAATAATTTTGTCATAACTCAGTGACCTTATTTCTTAATGGTCAAGACTGACCTGAAGATCAGGAGAAAGTTTTTGGCATTTTTCCACTTCTGTACAGATGGATATCCTGGCGAACTGTGGTGTTTCATTAGTAAATCAGTAAACACATATGTGGATGGCAATAGCAGATCCTAAAAATTCCAATCTATTTTGGCTATTGATCACATTTTCTGGTGACAAGTACAGTGACCATAAGCAAATTAAATTTGAATGCAAAATATGAATTTTGTTCATTAAAAATTGTGACAAATGACCTGTGGGAATGGAGTGTGTAAGCTGTTAGTATCTTTCATGGTGCTGTGAATTAAAGCTTTTCAAGAGAGAAGATATGTGCCAGTCTTTAGCCTGTAGTCTGGGCTTGTAATGGTTTTGCACTAACAGCTATGTTTTTTTGCTGATAGACTATGCAGTGGATTCCAGCAGGTTTTCTTTGGTTTCTGTTTTGATTTTGATGAGATGCCTCTTTGAACTGAATTATAAATACAGCGGCTATTCTTTAAACTTGCCCAGTGTAAAGCCAGGTGAAATCACTAGAATTGCTTTAATGTATGTATATATATGAGTGGAAATTATAATACAAACATGCTATAAATATTCCATGTTAGCAGTTCTTACAGATATTCCTACAGACTCTTTCTGTGGCTTCCTAACCACATTTTAAAAACAGTCCTTGATGAGTGGGTCATCTTTGAGCTTGGTTTTTGGACATGGGGAGTAGCTGTATTTTTGGAGCCACTGTATAGTTCATGGTTTTTAGTATCAGTAAGAATTTGTTGCTTATGCTTCAGTTTAGGTAGCCAGAAGTAGTAGACATCTTTGACAATTTGAGTTTTAACTGTTATGGTTAAATTCTTCATTCCATATGCACACAAAACATTGTGTAGCTATTTTAATGCCCTGGTCTGCTCAGCAAGTTGAGAGGAAGGTAATGTTGGATTACTCTGGACAGTGCGCAGGAGAAAAAACTCAATTGTCAGGAGGTTCAAAAGCAAATAATTTTTACTTACAAACTTTGGGTCACCCGTATGAAGTAAGACACTTAGCAAAAGGCAAATCAGTAAACTTCACAGTATTCAAACACAGTGTAAACTTTAACTCAGCACACCCTGAGAGAACAACGCCCTTAGCTGGGCACTGAGCACGGCACTACGTGCAAGTCATTTATGAAAATATTGAAGAGCACTGGGCCCAAGATGGAGCCCTGCAGAACCCACTAGGGATGGTGACCAGCCTGATGTAGCCCTATGTACTATAACCCCTTGCACTCAATCTGTGAGCCAGTTGCTTGCCCATCACATGATTTGTTTATCCGGCTGTGTTCTAGGCATTTTGACCAGAAGGATACTATGAGAGACAGTATCAAAAGCTTTACTGAAATCCAAAAATATTGTATCACTTGGCTTCCCTTGGTCAACTAGGTGGGTTACATTGTCATAAGAGGAAATTAAGTTTCTCAAGCAGGACAGCCTGAAAAGGATCAGTGTCCAACCAGATCTCTCTTGATCATTCATTGTCGCTGGTATACATGGTGGTCATCACTCAAATGAGTTCTATTTCAGTGAACCATCATAACTGATCTCTATATAAATAGGCATCTCGCTATTTGGGGCTGCAACTTTGAGTCTAAGAACTTATTTTGGTTCTCTGTGTATGTTGCATATACATTAGGTTATGTTTTATAACTGTTTCTTTTTCTTGTTCTAGCATGCTATGTGTTAATTTCTCCTCTTCTACCTGATACACTAGTACTTACAAGTAAATAACCAGCAACCCATGAAACCCTGCTTTTCTCTCCTGTCTACAACTCCTTAGAACCCTGCAGTTTTTCACATTCATCCAAAGTATTGATGGGATCAGTGCTTTATTCTCATGTCCATGAAAAATCATGGTCATGATTTTCCTGTCTCTCCTTTTCAAAGTTACTGGTGAGCTATTTCCAGGCTTTGGTAATATCTATACTAATTCTATATTCTCTTTTTAATGGTAGTGGTCCTGTCTGCACCCAGGCTTAATCACAATGAAGTTTTCTCTCTAGGTTCTTAATAGTGACTAAAACCAAATTAGAAAGAATATGATTGTCAAAGTAATCATTACTTCTCCAGTGGGTATCCTGTAGGAGTATTCTGCTGACTGTGCCAGTTAATGTTGGAATGTAATACACTCTGACCAGGTTCTTTTAGATATTCCATGTGTGGAGGGCTTAGTGAATAACACAGGATTTTCTTATTTGAAATTACATGGGTTTTAGGTCTCACAGAGTGATACATCAATGCACTTAAATCACAGTGAAGGTACAAATTATGTTTAACAGAGTGTAGAATTGTAATATACAGTTCTATCACAATACAAGTAAAAATTACATTGAGTAAAGTGTAGCAATTGCAACACACAGTTCAATTACAAAACAATGTGAACTTCATTATGGGCCTCTAATGGTGTCCTGAAGGAAAATCAGAGTATCCCAGTATCTGAATGCATCTTTCAAATCTGCCAAGTTGTCTTTTAAAATGAATTTTAACTCTGAAATTTTCTGACTTTTCAAAACATTTAGAGGTATGCTACAACTGATGTGTTGTGATTTTTTGATTAACTTTTTTTTTTTAATAAAGCACTCTGTTGCTTTCTTTTGGGAGCTAAACATTATTTGATCCAGGAGCTCTTGAGCTTAGCCTCTAGAGCTCTGGTTCAGTGTGGTTATCTTTACATACAGTTTTTATGAAAACCGAAGTATTAATAGATAATTTGGCAATTAGACTCTCTATCCAAAAATGTATACATACTTCACGGTACTTTTACAGTATGGTACCATACAAGACATTAACATTTCTTGAACAGTACAATAAATTAAAATATTTTGATTTTCATGTTTTGCTGTGAAATATATGGTTTTCATTACTGAAAAAAAAAAGACAATTTCTGAAACTGAGTTTGCTGATACACTGCAGGAACATAAAGTTTTGAAGATACATGTCTTTTTCCCTGACTGTCTTTTTTTAAATTTTTAGTATTATTATTATTTCCTCCAGGACATTTGAAACTATAGATAATGCCTCCCAGGACTGAGATTATGCTCAACTACCTGAAAAATAACAGATGCTGCTGTGCTTGTCACAGCAGAGAATGCTGCTGTACAAAGCCAGGAAACATCAGTGGAACATAACCCCAAGCAGCAAAATCATTGTTGAGATTGGCAAAAGCAAATTGTACTGTATTAGCGTCTATGGCTTTTCACATCTGCTGAGTTAAATCAGCAAATACTGGCAACAGCCAATTCTGCAAATGGCCCAAATGTTTTCTGTCTGATAATTTGAGTTTAACTTAGTAAGCAAAATCCATTCAAAGCAATAGTGTTGTGTGTTCGAGCAAGTTTCCCACAAACTATTAAACCAATAACATTAGTGAAAACAATTGCTTCATACACTTACTCACTTGGAAAGCAGCATAGTAACTGTTTATAAGTACTTTGCTCTAGGAGTTTCCTTTGTATCAAAACAGGTTCTGTGCTATAATTTTCTTTTTGCCTACACAGTTTGTTTTAATGATGTGTTTCACTTTTCTTAAGTATGTAAAGGGATACAGATGCATATAAAAAATAACATTCATGAAAACTGATATATCTGGAATTACATTACAGGGATTAATTAATCCTATATAGATATTCTTTTCAGGTACAAATGCAGTATCAGGAACCAATATGAAGTTTAGCATTACTATTCACCTTGTAGTATCAGTACCACTATGGCTGAATTATTATTTGTTGTGGTTTAAGCTCAGCTGGCAAGTAGGCACCACACAGCTGCTCCCCCACTCTTCCACCAAAGAGGTGGGGGAGAGAATCAGAAAATGTTGTGCCACTTACTGGTGGGGCGGTACAAGATGCAGAAGAGGCCTGGATTCTGTGCAAGCATTGCTCTTCAATTGCAAAAACATCTCTATTATCAAAGCCATTTTCACCACAAATCCAAAACACAGGCCCATACTAGCTACTGTGAAGAAAATTAACTCTACCCTGGCCAAAACCAGCACGACATGATGCAGTAAGGTTTATATCAAGCATAAGGCATTTATTTAAAGACCTTTGTGGTATCATCAAGTGTTGCTGCTTTTCTTTTGGAAAAAAGAGCACTTGGTCTATCCCCTTAGAAAACAAAATATTTAGCCTAATTCTGAATTGTATCCAGTAAAGTAATACCAGAACAAAACATTATACTTGCAGTGAACTAAAAATGCCCTGGTGTTTCAGGGAGACTCAAGACCTGTGACCACCGTTAGTGGTGACAGTAAGATGTTTTTAAATGCATTACACCTTTCCATTAATATGTGTTTTGGGCTGGTATTAATTAATTTTAGACTTCAGCCTGAATATGTCAGAAACAGAAGTCACAAGAAATGAGCTTAATTCATATAAGAGTATTTAAAAACCTTGTGCTTACTAAAATTACTTGCATGATTAGCTTTCCTTGGGTGGCTAGAAGAGGCAGGAGTGTCACTCTTGTGTGAAGGCCATTCCATGTAGTTATTAAACTGCAAAACCAGTGATACATTTACTGATGTATTGATAAGATGTTGGATTCCAAGTAGGATGTATTGTCAAAGTGTATCCAGCAGAGAGTCTTTGAACTTTATTTAAACATATGCCCCAACTTTCAAGGTTTTCATCTTGCTAAGGAAATTTCTGGTTGCTTTAAACCGTAGTGCCTAACATGGTAGCAGAATTCAAGTCAGTCTTCCTACTCACAAACACTATCTAAGTCTCAGTACTTAAGAACCGTATTCTATGTTCATTCTACCAGGGTCTAATGCTTTCTGACCTGGCTCTTTTAGATGCCCCACATGACAAGTATTTAATATTTAATATCAAATTTACTGGAGCATATATGATGCTAGTCAGGATTTTACATTAGCAGAGTGATCCAGCAATGTACTGAAATCATGATATAAGCACAATATAGTGACTGCAGTATACAATTGTGTCGCAATATAAATGTAATTCCCATTACTGGACTGTATATGCTTACTGTCATGTGACTGTAAGAAGGTGAATCAGATAATTATGGTTTTGTTGTGTTGTTAAGCAGTTCCAAATTCCTGTAAGTTGCACTTATATTTCAGGTTAAGCATATGTAATGGTTTTCCCCTATCTGGAAAATGGGAGGTTCATGGGTTGAGACAAAGGCAGGGAGAAATCATTCACTGAACACCATCACAGGCAAAACAGACTCAGCACGGGGAAATTAAGACATTTTATTACTACCAAGATCAGAGTAGGATAATGAGAAGTAAAACAGACCTTAAAGCGTGTTCCTACCCCTCCCTCCTTTCCAACTCT